>NC_133618.1:204111224-204411224 GCF_048593235.1 Sminthopsis crassicaudata | reverse complement strand
AATTATTGTTTAATTAAATTTTTTCATTATCTTCTCCTTCAAAGTATGAAGCTAGAGGTCAGGGTGGTAGCAGCATGGGAGATATGCAGGACAAGTTTCCTATCCTGGATGTTATGTCCTATTAAACTCCAATGCTTAAAATACAGATCAAAATTATGGCAAATAGCACAAGGTGAGTGAAATACGTATATTTCTTTGGTAGTATACCTTTGAAAACATTATAAAGGGGAAGGGGGGGGATTAACAGCTGAATATCTTTTTTTAATGACCTGGAAACCAAATGAAGATCTGTAAATCAGGAAACACAAAACCTAGTCTCTCTGCTTGTGGGCTGAAAGGAAGATTTGAAACCCCATGAGCCTCTGAATGGAGAACTGGGGACTTAAAACACAAAATTTCTTTTCGTTAACATGACTCTGGCCCCATGCCCTGGACTTAAATAGCAGTTCACAGCTGCTACAAATTGATTTATACTCTGATGATAGTGGAGCTGCTGCCTGCAACATCACAGAGAGATGTGGGCTTTTTGGACTTTTTTGTAATAGGACATATTTAAATTGTGTTGTATATTTTCCAATTTCTTTTTACTCATTTTAACATCTACATATTTTGGGAAGTGAAGAAAAAAGTTTAACAGCCAACAACAGTTGTATGTGAAAGCCCAAAACAATGAAAAACAGAGAGGGGAAAGGAGGGGGAGACAGAGAGGAGGGGGGGCGAGAGACAGAGAGGAGGGGGAGAGAGAGAGAGAGAGAGAGAGAGAGAGAGAGAGAGAGAGAGAGAGAAGAGAGAGAGAGAGAGAGAGAGAGAGAGAGAGAGGAGAGAGAAACATATATGGAGGGGCAAAGGGAGAGCATATGCATAGAGACAGACAGAAACAAAGAGACAGAGACAGCGACATAGAGATACATACAGGGAAACAGAGGGAGACACAAACAGAGATACAGACCATTCAAAGACAGACAGAGATAGAGACAGAGACAAAGGCAGAGAGAGACAAACAGGCAGAGAGGGGGGATCAAAGAGAGAGCGAACACATGAAGAGAGACTGACACACACACAGAGACAGAGATAAAAAGACAGAGACAGAGGAAGAAGAGACAAGAACAGAGAGACAGATATAGAAGAACAGGGTAAGGCAGAGAGAGAAATAGAAACAGACACATAGAGAGAAAGACAGTGACAGAGACAGACAGAAAGAGTTCGAAATGGGAGCAGAGAGTTGGATTTGACATTGGAAAAGGTAAAATAAAAGGGGAGATTGTAAAATAGGTGATAGTGCTATAAACTAGCCCCAAATCATTGATAATGACTTACTAGACTGAATTAAATCAAAGTAATTTAGGGTTTCTGGGCACCTTGGAGTTGGAATTAACTTAATCACCTTAGAAAATGTTAGAATTGAAAAGAACCTTAGGAACCAAACCTTTCAGATAGTAGACAAAAAACAAGCAAATATACTAATCCCTATAAGACTGACGATTCCCTGGCTAAACAAGTAGAATGTGGCAGATTCAAATCAAGATCTTCAAGGTCACAGTAATTTTCACATTTCCTCTTTCTTAGAATTTAAATTGAATAGAGCTTGGATGTTATCTAGTTTAACCTCTCCATTATATAGAGGAGGCAATTGAGAGGGGTTGGAAATAACTTATCCATAGTCATGGAGGAAGTAGGGGACAGAATTGAGATTGTTGCCATTTGTATCTGCATTATTCTAATTGCCTTTTTCATCTCTATAACTTCTAGAGATTAATGTTTTCCTCCTTAAAATGAGTTGTTTGAGAAAGTTATTATTTCCTACGCATTAATTGATAAATAATTTTAAATGTAAAATTCTTCCCTCTTTGAACAAACTTGGATTCAAATGGAAGAAAATCCTACATTGATGTTATCTTCCCTCACACTCTCTCCCAAAGGACTGAAGGAAATATTATTTTAGATAGGATCAAGTTGAGAGGCCTTGCATCATCTCTGCTTGAGCCTCAGAAGTGGAGCCAGTCTAGTTTGGTTGAATGTTCTCTATAGGGGTCCAGTAGAAAGGCTTCATAGAATCAATGGCCTTCTTTCAGACAGAGAGAGACAGAGATAGAGAGACAGAGAGAGATAAAGAGACAAAGAGACAAAGACAGGAACAGAGAGACAGAGAGATAGAGAGAGACTCTCAGGAGTGTGAAATCAGAAGTATTGGGGAATGGGGCATAGAAGGTCAATAGAAGAATAAATAGGATTGAAATAAAAAAAAACTAAAATTAAAAATAGGATTAAAAATTGTAAAAAATATTTAAAAATTACTAGTTAGCATAGTTTATATAGTTTGATCTTAAGCTAAATGGAAAGTTGTTTCAAGGATCAGTGAGATGAAGTAGAGAGAATGCTTTTTACTCAGGAGAGCTAGTTTAGAATTAGAATTTGGATACTAACTAATTGTATGACCTTGGCAAATTACCATCTCCAAAATGGAGTTTATTCTTCTGTAAAATAAGAAGAATTATACTTGTACTACCTCCATTTAACACAATTGAAATAAAGAAAGTGTTTTGTATATTTTAAAGCACTTTAAAATTGGTTATGGTTATTATTTTAATTTTAATTTAATATTTAATTTATGGAATAAAACACATATTTGTTTGAAAGAAGATAATTGCATTTGAAAACTGCAAATCTATTATGTATCATTTGGCATTCATTTTAAATATGTAATAAAGTTATTGTATACATTTCTTATTTTTTCTTTTCCCTCTGTCCCCCCATCCTAGAGACTGGCTACTGTTTGGACACAATTATGTATGTTTGTGTGTGTGTGTGTGTGTGTGTGTGTGTGTGTGTGTGTGTGTATAAAATCATTCTATACATAATTTTATTTGCCACTTTTTTTCTCTGGATGCAGATAATATCTTCCTTTATTGGTCTTTTGTAGTTAATTTGAATATAAGAACCAAATTGACATATTTGCTCAAATTTATTTATAACGCAAAATCACTGTGACTTTATACAATGCTCTCTTGGTTCTGCTCATTTCCCTTTTCATTATTTCATGCAAGTCTAGTCATGTTTTTCTAAGATCACTGAGCTCCTTATTTCTTATAGCAGTGGTTTTCTATCATAATCATATACGGTTATATAGTCTTTGAGTATAGTGTAAAAAATAATATCATTAGTCTGTGAAAACAGGACAGGCAAATTCTGTAGAAATAACACTCAGGGCAAAGTGGAAATATGCTACATTTGTAATTGGATATGAATTGTGCTGCCTATGTGACTGCAGACAAGTCACAGCTTTACTATGTTTCATTTAAAGATTTTTATTAGGAATTGTGAAAATAATAGAATATAGATAGAATGAAAATGATAGTTAACAAATGCAGAACACTTAAGGCACACTATTTTATTTAATAGAAAGCGAGATAAAATGAGGAATGGGTCTTTTTCTTTTTTTGGCTGGTTTACCCATAAAAAAATAGTGTAGGGTACAATAGCTCCATATTAAATATTTCCCCGACATGTACCATTTTTAAATTTATGAATACAGACAAACTGATTTTTCTGCAAGGATCCATTTCTTTCTTTTAAAAAATATTTATTTTTTACATTCTGTTCTTTTAAAATTTTGAGTTCCAAATTTTAAGTTTGAGAAGACAAGGAATATATTAATTATACATGTTGAATTATGCAAAATAGATTTCTGTATTGGTCATATAACAAAGAACAAAAGCAAAAGAAAAGGAAGATAATTATATTTGAATTTGCATTCCAAGTCCATTAATTCTCTGCAGGTGGTATAGTTTTTTTTTTTTTTTTCATTATGAATTCTTTGGAATTCTCTTGAATTATTGTATTGATCAAAATATTCAATTCTTTCCCAGTTGATGATCATTGCAATATTATTGTTGCAATGGTCAAAATGATCTTCCAGTTCTTTTCATCCCACTTTGCATCAGTTCATATAAGTCTTGAGTGTTTTTTTTTTAGTCTTTTTTTTTCAATACCAAAAGAATACTTTGTCACAATCATAGACTATAATTTGTCCAGTCAATCCCCAATTGAACATCCCCTCAATTTCCAAGTCTTTGCCATTCCCAAAAAAATTGCTATATATATTTTTTACAGATGTAGTTGGAGATATTGTAAGTTCCATTTTGGACTACCACAGTAGAGCAAATATCATAATTAAATGAATCTGCATTTTTTTTTTGATTCCCAAAACATACAAAAGTTATGTTTATACTATACGATAGCTTATTAAGCGTGCAATTGTATTATGTCTAAAAATGCACATACCCTAATTAAAATTACTTTATTGCTAAAAAAAAAAAATAGTTGTTATCAAAGCCTTCAGTGGATTGTAATCTTTTGCAGGTAGAGGGTTTTGCTTCAGTGTTAATGAATGATTAAGGTGATGGTTATTGAAGGTTGGCTGTGGCAATTTCTCAAAATAAGATGGCACTGAAGCTTGCTGCATTGGCTGACTCTTGCTTTCATGAAAGATTTTGCTCTAATACATATATATATGTATATATATATATATATATATATATATATACACACATATACATACATACATATACATATATATGCATACACATACATACATATATATACATATATGCATACATATATATACATATATATATGTATATATATATATATATATATATATATGCTGATTTACAGCATTAGAACTTCTTCCAAAATAGGAGCCAATCTTTTCTAACCCTGCTGCTGCTTTATCAATTAGATTTATATAATATTCTTCAATATTCTTAAGGTCCGAGGAGAATGAAAGAGATGGGGGAATGACGAGTTAGTGGAGTAGTCACTATATATATATATGTATATATATATATATATATATATATATATATATATATATATATATATATATATATATATATATATATATATATATATATATATTTATAAATTAAGTTGCCATCTGATGAGGGCACTGTTTGTGACACTCCAAAATAATTATAATAGTAACATCAAATATTACGAATCACAGATAATAATGAAAAAATATTTGAGAGATTGTGAGAATTACCAAAATGTGACATAAAAACAACAAAAAAATCCTTTCAGTATCTGTGAAGCATAAAAAGTATGTTTACCTATACATATAGATCCTTTTCTTTTTTCTTTGATCTATTTGGGATATACCCCTTTTACCAGTATTATGAGTCAAAAGCACAGTTTTATAGCTATTTAGTTATAGCTCTGTATTGTTCTCCAGAATAGTTGAAATAGTTCTCACTGTGACAATAGTTTGTTAGTGTACCTATTTTTCCTCATACCCTTCAGCATTTGTCATTTCTGACAGTTTTAAAGTGGTATTTCAGAGTTCTTTCAAATTGCCTTTCTATAAGCAATAACAATTCAGAACACTTTTATATGACTGTAGATTGATAGCTTCTAACAACTGTTCATAACCTTTGATGATTTATGCATTTGGGAGTGGCTCTTGATTTTGTTTGACTTAGTTCACATATATTTAAAAAATGAGGCCTTTATGCTTTTTAAATTCTTTTCTACAGTAAATTTTTGAGCTTTTTATATCATTTGGTCAATTATATATATATATATATATATATATATATATATATATATATATATAATTAACATTCTTCTTGGAGTTTTACTTTTAGCTGTTTTTATATTATTATCTTCTGAGTTTGTGTCTTAGTCTTCCTTGTCACCATGGTAGCTTTTTATTCTTCTCCTCCTCTGATTCCTTCTCCTTCTTCTCCTTTTCTTTTTTCCATTTCCTCCATTTCTTCACTTTTCTCTTCCTCCTCTTCCTTCTCCTCCTCCTTTTATTTTCCTGCTTCTCCTCCTTCTTCTCCTATTCCTCCTCTTTTTTCTTCCTCATCTCCTTCTACTCTTATTTCCCCAGTGCTTTACTTGACTTTGAATTTTATATTAAAGTTGGCCTCTGTTCACCTGGAAGGAGGGAAGGGGAACAGTCTCAAGCTTTAAGTTTTTTTGTGCTATTATTTTTTGGAGCTTCCAAGTTAAGATGTGTGGTTACTACTCTCCTGGTCTACATTTTAATTTTTACTCATGGAGTGCGCCTGCTCTTCTGAAAGCAAAATGGTAGTAGTCTTGCTCCTCTTGATCTTGGACTTGTAACTACATCTTCATGTATGTGCCCTGACCTGTATGTGCCAATGTTTTTCTTGGCCCTGAAACTGTGACCAAGGTTCCTGCTACTTGATAACTAAGCACAAATGCCCCCCTTCACCCTGGAACAATGATCAAGAACTGTGTTTAAAATTGTTTCGAGGAGAATATTGAAAGGATTTAACTGGATTGCTGCCTATACTCCATTTCTTAGCTCAAATCTCAGTTTCTTCATCTGTAAAATGAGAATATGGGACTAGATAATCACTAAAGTCACAATGATCAATCAAAACTCATTTAATAACTATCTACTGTATACTAACAATAAAAATTTAAAAAGATCTGCCCTCAAGGAATTATCACAAATACTCTTTAGAAATCCTTTATGAACTTAATTACTTACATGTAATTTCACTCATTAGAAGACAATCACTTTAATAGCAATACCTCTTTCTACCTTTCTTTGTATGCTTAGCAGTTAGAAGGCTAAATGTGAGCATTTAATAAAACTTGATCAAATAAGAGACTGATTGATTTTGGGCATGAGAGAGAAAAAAGATTTCAGAATACTACTTTGTTTACAAAGGGGGATAATTGAAATAATAGTAATATCCTTGAAAGAAAAAAAAAAAAACTTAAGGATGGTCAGGGTTGAGAAATGCTAGTCTAAATACTATGATATTTTAAAGTCATAATAAGCATAACATGTAAGAAATCTTCTAAGTCCAGAAGTACAGAACATAAATCTTCCTATTCGTGGGAACTCTAACACAGGTTTGTTACTCAGCATTTATTGAGGTTCTAAAACTGTGATTAGAGGCCATTCCTTTGGAGGGAAGAAAAACAATGAAATCTGCTCTCATAATCTCCCTCACAAATCAAATTGACTCTTTGTCTTCCATCTACAAAAGTCAGTGCTACTTTCTGAAGGGATCCTCATTGGTGTCTATAATTCTGTTTTGCCAGATAATTTTTTCCTTTTCCAAGAAATGCTTCATTCACTCACATCCTTTTTCATTTCTTCATCACAGCAGTTACATGAGGCTGAGTCAGCAGAAGACAAGTTCCGTCAGGTAAGAAAGGCTTCAAGATGATAATGGGATGTATGTCTATTTTCTGAGAAGACTCATTAACAGAGACTTGTCACTAGAAGTTGGGGGAATGAGAAGGAACTTGTTCTGAAGGAATTTCTGGTGGAGTAACTGCCTACTTGGTAGAAATTAAAAGTATGCTCTGAAATATGTAAGAATCATCTCTGCATGATACCACTGAATTGTTTACCTGAGCAATTTATAACTTCAGGTGGAGAATGAGGGCATGAATTAGTGAGGCAAGAAGAATTTATTAAGTACTTACTATGTACCATACATTATGCTTAGCACTGGGGATACATGAAGAGAAAAGCATATTCTTTTCTCCCAGTGAGCTTACATTTTAATAGAGGAGATGAGAAAGGAAGAAAGGAAGGAAGAAAGGAAGGAAGGAAGGAAGGAAGGAAGGAAGGAAGGAAGGAAGGAAGGAAGGAAGGAAGGAAGAAAGGAAGGAAGGAAGGAAGGAAGGAAGGAAGGAAGGAAGGAAGGAAGGAAGGAAGGAAGGAAGGAAGGAAGGAAGGAAGGAAGGAAGGAAGGAATGGAGGTAATTTCAAAGGAAATATATCAGCAACTGGGGGTGGATGGTTCAAAATATCTCCTATAAAAGATAAAATTTCAGCTAGATCTTGAAGTAAGCCAGGATAAATACCACTACCACTACCACTAATAATATTAATAAATAGCTAGCATTTCTATACAACTTTAAATCTTACAAAGTTCTTTATATGTATTAGCTCATTTGATCTTGACAGTAATCCTGCCCAAACAGGTTTATGGCCCAATATTATCTCAGGATATACTTACTACTGTAGAGTTTTATACTTCTCCTTCTAAGGCAATTTCCAAAGCAGCACTAAGAAGAAAGTTGTCCATGATTTAGATTGCCAACAGAATGGTGTCAATTAAAAATTACAACTTTATGCATGTGAATGAATCATGCACTTATTCAAAATCCTGCTATGTGATGATTTACTATTTCTTGACACCCAACAAATTGTACCCCAGGAAATAGATAAGTATGTATGCTTTTCAGGCTGTGTCTAAAGTTGACAATGAAGAGATAAAAAGCACCACTAATTTAATAGGTGAGGTGGATGATAAGAGAGTATATAATTTAAAAAGTACTTTTAAAATACTTTGGTTTAGGAAACCATGGGATTTATAATTCCATAACTTTTAGTCATCCTTCTGGTCTAAAAAACACATATCTCATGATTTTGCTTCTCTGCTAACCTATGATGAAATATATAAGAATAAAAAGATTTATAAAGCAAATTTGATTTTGAAATTGATTTTCTTTTAAAAATCTAAACTTCTACTTGCTTTTTCCAAAGATGATTTCAAAATTGACAATCTTAAAAAAAGATTTTTTTGCAAACTTAATAATAAGAAACTATGTGTATTTAAAATCTGATGCCATGATTTGCTCAGTTTTGCTTCCTGCCCTGACACACATGGTTACAACAAATTTATTAATAGAGGAACATGATTGCAGACTGAAGTTTTGATTAGAAATCAAATGTCATAGATATACAGATATTACAGAATTCGGGCTGACTAATGGAAGTTATTTGGTTTACTATCTTCCAACTACTCAGATCCTTAGATATCCCATCTCTTAAATGGGCACAATAATACATTCACCACCTGCTTCATAAGGTTGTTGTCAGAAAAGAGTTTCATATTCCTTAAATCTAAGGAAAAGTGAATTGTTATTCTGTTTTTTTTCAAATGATGAGTCTGAGATCCAGAGAAATGTGATGACATTTCCAGGATGATATAACTAGTATACCCTCATTCTACAGATGAATAGACAAAGCATAGTGGAGTTGGCTGAATTTGTACAAGAAGGATCCAATGCTCCTTCAATTAGCAAATAAGTTTCAAGGTCACATATCTAGTTTCACTTCAGTTTTCAAATGAATGTTCTAAAAATGATGTAGGTAATGTGGCTTGTTCCAGGATCATTGGTAGAGCTTTGGCTAAAATATTATTTTCCTGACTCCTGTTCTTTTTCGATATCATGATGAAAACCCAAATAGACTGATAAATAAGTGCAATGTATAAGGGAAAACAAAGAAAAAAAATTCTTCCAACAAAAACAAACCAATAAACCAGCAAAAAACAAACAATAACAATGAAGTTAGGTATATTCAAGATATATTACCAGTTTTCAAATCAAATAAAAACCCAGAAAGATTGTAGAACTATAAAATACATGGGGGGCCTTTGGGAATATTTTATAAAATACATTGTTTTTTGCAACACATGTCAAAACTAAGAATCTTAACACAATGGCAAGGCCACTGGATATGTGGATACACTATGTGTGTGTCCTTGAGGAAAATACTTTATCAACCTGAGTCTTAGTTTCCCCATCTGTAATATGAGAAGCTCATTCTGGGTAATCTGAAAGGTTTTCTTCAGTTTTAAATTTTATACTTTACTTTTGAGTTTAAGATGAGGAGAAATCATGGTGTCCATGTTATAGGTGGTTGGTTGACAGAGTAGAGAAAGCATCATCTGTGGAATTGGGAAGGGTTAAGTGCAAATCCAATGAGAGATGTTTACTAACTTTGACATACTGAGAAAGGCACTTAAATGCTTTTTGGGTTAATTTTCTTATTTGTAAAATGGGAATGAAAGCAATCGTACATATCCCCCAGAATTATTGTGTAGAGGAAGTATGATGATATTCATAAAGAGATTTGCAAAACTTAAAGCTCTACATAAATGCTAGCTTGTTCTTGTTCTTTTTTTTTTTTTTTTTTTTTTTTTTTTTTTTTTTTTTTTGCCAGATCTAGAGCAGAGATTTAAAGGCATAGTCTTTCTTGTTTTATTTCTGAAATGTATGCAAACTGTGGTATTAACATTGAACCATGTCAAGGATGTGTGTGTGTGTGTGTGTGTGTGGTGAATGATGGTTATAGTAGTGAACATGAGAAAATACCTAAGTTTCTTTCTAATTATAAATAATTTGTTAATATGAACTTGAAAAACAGGTGGAGGGGGAAGACTTTAAGGGAGGTAATGTGAGAGTAAAAAAAAGGAATTTCTTGTTTCCATTTTCTGTTCTGCCTTTGAGAAAGAAGATATATCCCAGCTGGAAACAGGCCTACTCAAGGGCTTATTGCCCCTCCTTTTTTTCCCCAACACAATCCAAAAGAGGAGGAAGGAAGTGCCCCTGGGAAGCTGACCTGACCACCATCTTTAAGATCTCATATCCCGGAGGGGTAAGATCAAGCAGTAATGGACAAGAGAGGAAGACAAATTTTCTCCCCAGGGATAAGAAGTAGCTAAGCAAGAAGCCTCTGATTTGGCCCAAGCCTGTGGGATGATAACACTTTTCACTAACTTCTGGCACTAAAACTAAATGGGGAACATAAAAGCTCTCCATGGCCTCTGTCTCCCCACCCTCCACACCTCTTATGTAATGTTAATGAAGCAGAAGCCAAAACAATGATTTGGCTCCTGGCAGAGCCATCTTCATTTAGGGAGCTCTCTGGTAGGAACCCAGAACTCTGAAATGCTTAATTGGGCCTTCCTTCCATTATGTTCCCAAACACATGCTAGGAAAAGGGCATGCTATCATTTCCCTCACAATAGTGCCAGGAAGCATGGGTACAAAACAGGTTGTAAAGTTCAGAAGCAGGACAGAAACTTCTTAGCTTATTTTATTTAATTTATAATTTACTTTATTTAACTGAAAATATTTTTTGGTTTTCAGAGAAGAAAACAAGGTTTCAAAGAAGGTAAGGTATTAGCCTAAATCCAGGAAGCTGATTGGTATAGGAGTTGGATTAGCTGTCATATTTTTGAATCTTTACTGTTGTGCCACAGTTTCCTTTGATTATTCTACCTCAGTTTCCCTGAATTGTTCTGCCTGGTTGAAACATCCGCCCTCCTAACCATTAATACTGATATAACTTGAGGCTAGATACTCTAAGGTTATAAATTGTGAATGTTTAATCCAGATAAGGAGAAAAACCTATCTTAGATATCATGACCACAGACCTTTCCTACTTATCAGAATGTCTGGTGCCTCCCCCCCCCACCCTATCAGAACTAGATTGATAGTCCCTTCCTGCTCTCAGTGCTCTGACTCCATCTCTGCCTCAGTCTACCCCTTAGTACTTGGAGCCATGTGAATATATATTTCATGGGAAGCACACTATAGCTGCTGGATGCTTTAGACATCAGCCCTGGGGGAATTATGCCCCAGCACAATCTCTTCCTTTCAAATAAAATATTAAATCTCTCTAATCTCTATCTTGCCTCAGTTTCTCCAGCATTACATTACCATTATCTTTTATAGACACAGAAGATTGGCAATAACCTGAATACAGAATTGATAGGAGGAAGGGTCTTTTCCTTCAAATAAGCATGAAAAAAATCATTTTTTTAGCATCAATATTTTCTGATAGGAGAAGCAGTATTTTATAGTGCCTACAAAGAAAATTGGAGTCCGGGAGGACAGTGTTCAAATAAAATCTCTGACATATACTTGATATGTGAAAAGTCACAGTGTTAAGTCACTCTGAAAGACAATAATTTACACAACAGATAATGATTTGCATTGACAGAAGTAATCTCATCACTGGGAGTTCATTACACCAGTGAAATCACAGGTCAAGACCAAAGAGATAAAAAGAATAACTTTTTGTTGTTGTTGTTGTTAAACTTTTTTTTTTTTTTTCAAAATATATGCATGGCTAATTTTCAACATTCATCCTTCCAAAACTTTGTGTTCCAAATTTTTTTTCTCCCTTCCCTCCATCCCCTCCTGTAGACAGCAAGTAATGTAATATATGTTAAACAAATGCAAAAAAGAATAACTTTGAATGGAGACATGTGTGGTATAATAAAAAAGTTTAGACTTTGGAGTTAGGAAGACCTGAATTCAAATCTCACTCCTGAAATTTGCAGCAGCAAGTTGTAACACTGATGAGGCAAAGTCCTATCAAAAAAGTGTTAAGTCTTTCATGTTCTCCAGGTGATGTTATGAAATAACATCTAAATAGAATCTGTCTATTTCTTAGGTACCTGTTATGTTGTTTCAGTCACTGTCCTAAATAATGGGTTTTCAAAGAAAAAAAGGAAGAAAGAAAAACTACTTTCATGGAGCTTATATTCTAATATGGAGACAATAAGTGTATTTATGTATTTATATCTATCTATATGTAAAATCATCTTAAATACAAAGTGAATAAATACAAATTTGTACAAAATAAATATTGGGCAGTTTGGGAGAACCTAATAGTTGTGGATCAGGAAAAGCTTCATGTAGAAGATAGTACTTGTTTTGTAGAAGATGGTACTTGTTTCGTAAAAGAACAGAGAGATGCTATGAAACAGAAATAGAAAGTATATGGCAAGGGTAGCTAGGTGGTGCAGTGGATAGTACACCAGCCCTGAATTCAGGAGGACCCAAGTTCAAATCTGGTTTCAGACACTTAACACTTCCTAGCTGTGTGACCCTGGACAAGTCACTTAACCCCAGCCTCAGGAAAAAGAAAAAAAAATAAAAAAAAGAAAGAAAGAAAGAAATTAGTATCAATGGATTGACAAGGTCCCTGGTTATATTGAGTTTGCCCTGGCTCCAAGTTCGAGGGACTAATCTTCAACTCAATAGAGGGCCTTCACCATACCCAGACCCAGATTTCCAATTAAAATCTGGGAGTTTCCTCTATAGAGGGTGGGGACCCTCCCAGAGGCCCAGAGGGTTTGAGACTCAGGACATCCTTCCCCCAAAGATCAAAGGGGACACTGTACATCAGAGCCTTTCTGGCCCTTCCCCCCCCCACACAAAGATCAGGGGACAGTTTATATCAGAATCAAAAGAGATCTGGAGTCAGACCCTGCCTGAGACATTTACTCTCATATAACCCAAGGCAGGTCATTTAGCTTCTCTGAGCCTCAGTTTCCTCAATTATGAAAGAGAGATGACAAGAATACTTATGGTACTGATGCTGTTAGTGGCAGTGCAGGGAGTTGTGAGGATCCCCCTTTTGGTCAACGTAGGTGCAACATGAAAGAATTCACAAACCCAAAATATTAGTGGCAAAAAAGGGAAGTTTTATTGGCACTGAGAAGTCAGCTTTCTTTCTCAGTGACAAAATCCTGGTAGGGAAATAGAGTCCTAGCAGAGAAATCCTGTCAGAAAAATAAAAAGGGGTTATCACTGAGAAGAGAATGTCTTCACAGCGAGCAGGAGTCCTGGCAGGCAGCTGGGCCAAGGAGAGAGCACCTAATCATGTCAAGGAACCTCTGTCTTCTCTTGGCATAGCTGTAACCCTCTGCCTGCTGAAAAGACATTCTCTTTTCAGCATTACTTCTTTATCTCTCTCATCTATTTTCCTAACAAGACCCTATCTGCTTCTCTGTTGGGATTTCTCTGCTAGATCTTTGACAATAAACTCCTTTTGCCAGTTTAAATTTTTGGGTTTGTAAATTCATTTACAAAGGACTTGCACCAATCAAAAGGAGGTTCCCACAACTCCCTGCCCTGTACCGAACCTCATCAGTAAGAAGAGAAGCAAATTTTTGAGTTCATGGACTATGCTCCCATAGATTACAATAAGGAAAGTAAGACTGGGAAGGGCAAAATGGTTTGTCTAAGGTAACAGCAAGTTATTGATTTCCTATTATCTGCTTCAACTGAAGTTTAGTTTTATGTTCTGTTATAATTTAATCTTATCAATTTGTGTTCTATTCATTGGAGATATTTAATAAATCAGATGGTAGCTAGGCTGTTTATTTTTTGTTTGTAAAGTTTTACAAACTTTTTTTGCTATATTATTTTGCTACATTAACAAAAAGTTTTACAAACTTTTTGTTAATGTAGCAAAATAATATAGCAAAAAAAATACAGGAAAGTGTTTAAACTGCTTTATGCAGCTTTTCCCAAACTGTTCCATGGAAACTGGTACAGTAGTGAATGTATAGAAAAATAAATTTTAGAGTTGGAAAGAGACCTTCGGAATCATCTTTGTCAATTGCCTTATTTTACAGGTAAGAAAACCAAGGCCCTCATTTCCAAAATATATAGAGAATTGACTTTAATTTATAAGAAATCAAGCCATTCTCCAATTGA
Organism: Sminthopsis crassicaudata; assembly: GCF_048593235.1. Taxonomy (NCBI): domain Eukaryota; kingdom Metazoa; phylum Chordata; class Mammalia; order Dasyuromorphia; family Dasyuridae; genus Sminthopsis; species Sminthopsis crassicaudata. Next base: position 204,396,920 of record NC_133618.1, on the reverse strand, counting down.
TAAATGGTCAAAGGATATGAACAGACAATTTTCAGATGATGAAATTGAAACTATTTCCACTCATATAAAAGAGTGTTCCAAATCACTACTGATTAGAGAAATGCAAATTAAGACAACTCTGAGATACCACTACACACCTGTCAGATTGGCTAAGATGACAGGAAAAGATAATACTGAATGTTGAAGGGGCTGTGGGAAAACTGGGACACTAATGCATAGTTGGTGGATTTGTGAATGGATCCAACCATTCTGGGGAGCAATTTGGAACTATGCCCAAAAAGTTATCAAACGGTACATACCCTTTGATCCAGCAGTGCTACTACTGGGCTTATATCCCAAAGAGATCTTAAAGGAGGGAAAGGAACCCAAAAATGCAAAAATGTTTGGGGCAGCCCTTTTTGTAGTTCTTAGAAACTGGAAATTGAATGGATGACTATCAGCTGGAGAATGGCCGAATAAATTATAGTATATGAAAGTTATGGAAATATCATTGCTCTGTAAGAAATGAATACAGGATGAATACAAAGAGGCTTAGAGAGACTTATATGAATTGATGCTAAGTGAAATGAGCAGAATAAGGAAATCATTATACACTTCAACAACAACAATATATGAGGATCAATTCTAATGGAAGTGGCTCTCTTCAACAATGAGAGGCTCCAAATCAGTTCCAATTGATCAGTAATGAACAGAACCAGCTACACCCAGCAAAAGAACACTGGGAAATGAGTGTGGACCACAACATAGCATTTACACTCTTTCTGTTATTGTCTGCTTGCATTTTTGTTTTTCTTCCTAGGTTATTTTTTACCTTCTTTCTAAATCCGATTTTTCTTATGCAACATGATAACTGTATAAATATGTCTACATATATTGTATTTAACATATACTTTAACATATTTAACATGTATGGGACTATCTGCCATTTAGGGGAGGAGGTGGGGGGAAAGAGGGGAAAAGTTGGAACAGAAGTTTTTGCAAGGGTCAAAGTCGAAAAATTATCCATGCATATGTTTTGTCAATAAAAAGCTATAATAATAAAAAAAAGAAAATGAAGGCCCAGAACAAAACAAATTATAGAAGCAAAATTATATATCTATTAAGTGGCAGACCTAGTTATGGAAGGGGAAAATTGATGCTAGCATAATTTTTTTTCTTTAAAAATATTAGAAGTGAAATTATGTAAGGATCCAAAATATTTATCATGGGCAATGAAATCTCCATAAGAAAAAATAAAATTACATTCCTGTTTTTTAAAACAAAATTTCTCATCTTCTTCCTTATCTTTTACTCAGATATGTTTCTATTTCACCCATTTTCTTTTGATCACCAAGAATTGGTTTCCATCCTTATATTCCAAGTCAAAAACTTTTCTGTTGTTAAATTAGTTTAGTAAATTTAAAAGAGCAAACTGTTCAAGAACTTTAGAAGCACTTATTTAAATGCAGGCAGTTGACATGCTAATTAACCTCTCTACTTATTCATTAAAGTAAATCCCCTAATAATCACTGTATATGGCTAGTATTGGAAGCCAGCTGATATAATAGAATCTCAATATCATAGAACTTGAAGTTGGAGGAGACTTTATAGGTCATCCAGTATAATCCTTTCATTTTATAACTGAGGTAACAGATACCCAGAAAAGACTAAGTAATTTAGACAGGGTCAAATAATTAGCAGGTGTGAGATTTGAACTGAGATTATCTGGCCCCAAATTCAGTTCCCTTTAGTTTTTTTTTAGTTTTTAGTTTTTGTTTTTGTTTTTGTTTTTTTGTTTTTTTTTAAGTGAGGAGAGGTCGGTTGGGCTGGGAATTCATTAGTAATAGGATTTTCTTGTAATGAAACACTCTCTGGCACTGAATAGAGGTATCTACCCTGCAGTTTCTTATACTAGAGATTGACGTGGTATACTTAGCAGTTTCTAGGAGGTATACAGTGGACAGCTAGGTAGTACTATGTATAGAGTGGTATCAGGAAGACTAGTTCAAATCTGCTCTCACATACTAGCTGTGTGATGCGGGGCAAGTCATTTGATCCAGTTTATCTCAGTTTCCTCATCTGTAAAATGAGCTGGAGAGGGACATGGAAAACTACTCCAGTATCTTTGCTAAAAAAGGCCTAAATTGGATCATGAAAAATTTTGATATAATTGAAACTACTGAAGAACAATGTGAGATACACAATATTTAGTATATATCAAAGGTAAGACTTGAACGGGATCTTCCTGATGCCAAGGCCTGCTCTAAATGATTAAACTATATTTCTTCTTGCTCTTTTTAATATGTAAAATTAAATTCTAGAAAGTTGGATTTTTGATAGACCTTAGAGAAATGACTGAGCAGCAAAAAACTAAGTCAATATATAGCTTGTAGAGATCCTTGTGGTCCTCTTTTTTTGGACCTCTTTTCTATTTCAGTTTAACAATATTGGTCTAGCCCCTCATTTAATACAGGAAGAAGCTAATTGGGTCCAGGTATTCCTGATGGCTCATTTTGAAAAGATATGAAATAATTGGCCTAATTTAGGTTCTGAAACTTTTTTTCTTTGGGGAATCCTGGCCAAATAACAGTTTCAAGTAAGTGACAAAGGACTTTACCTTTTCAATGAGTGAATGTTTTGAAAATGCAGATACTTTATTATTTAAAGATTTTTAACATTTGTGGAGCCCTTGTCAAAGTATTTGAAAGGGATAGGGAACTTGAGAAGAGTAATGTTTTACATAGCTATGTAAAACATAGATCTATGGACATATCTATGGATGAGGTAGCATGCGATGGGAAAATTGTATTTTTATAATACCAAAGTGTGTGATTTTGGGCAATTTATTGTGAGACAGAGGAAAGAACACCAGACACTTTAGAATTCATAACATTTTTCAAGGTTAAGGAGAAATCCAGATATTTTACATAAATTCTAACAAATATCTGAAATTGACCTTAAGAAGAACAAAGACAAAAGTGTTGGAAGGATGAAAAATAAAGCTCCTCCATCCAGGATGGAAATATCCAATAAGACAATGAAAAATGGGTGAAGATTTGTTGAAATGTCCAAATAATAAGACTAATCAAAATCCAGGAACTATATGGATCATGGAGAGTGTTGGGATACCTATACCTAAAGTAGAGAGAGAGAGAGATAGGACACCAGTCCAACATCCATTAAATAATACTGAAGCCAGTCAGCACTTAGAAAATGGAGGGTTAGGGCAAGGTTATAAGCTACAACCAGCTCAAATAAACAGAAGTCATGAAAACAGCAGAAAGTTCTCATTAATAGATCCAAAGCCAAACTTTGCAAAAAGCCTAACAAATCAGTTGTGGCTTGAATACTTGGATGTTAGTCCTGGCCTGTCAGAAAAGAAGCAAGGAGACAGAATCAATCATGACAAATGACTGAATTCTAAGGAGCACTGTGATCTAATGTGAGCAATTTAACTCCTGTTCCACAAGAGGTATGGGATGATTGATCCATAATTATCTTGGGACCTCATAAGTGCCACAGCAAAGGACAGAACTAACTTCTTATTAGGATATCCAAAGATAAGGAGGAGAAGTAACAAAGGGACTTTCACTTAAGATGACCCTGAGAAAGATTATAAAAACCCAGATCTCCTGCATAAACGCTAGCTAAACCTAGAAGTGGCTTCAGAAAGACCAATGATAAAGAAATTTGAAGGGAATCATTAAGACTCTTTGCTGAGACCAGAAATGCCCAAAATGAATATAGAAGTCTGGTAGACATGGGAGCCTTGGAAACAAAGGGTTGTCATATTGACCGAAGCCAGCAGAAGAAAGTAGAGGAGAGGAATCATCATGAACTTCCACAAATGGATCTGATTCCAACCACTATTAGCTCATATAAAAGAGGAGGCAGTGTTGGTTAAGAAAGCCAGTGTGAGCACCTTCAAACAGAAGTGAAGTCATTGAGTTATTTAAATAGGAGCATAGTTAACCAGTACTATTTTGACAATCAGCCACAAGAAGACAGATACTAATACCCTGGCTTGTCACGAAATAAACAGAAGACAGAATCAAACCAGACAGGTTATTGTGCAAGGTTCAGGGTCTGGCTAATCACTCTTCAGAGGACTAAGAGCCAGCATAGGAAGTCAGGGAGAACTCAGGGACTGGTTACCACCACTGGGAGAAGTAATCAGAAAGGCTGAGACCAAAGTTAACTCCAATATCCATGGAGGACTGTTAAAGCCATAGAGCCATAGAGGATGTTACAAGCAACTTCAGACATGCATAAAGAAGGAAAAAAAAAAGACCACCTAATACCAAAATGTGAAATGGACCAGTAAGAAACTAAAATAGAACCAAATATTGAGATAGAAGATAGAGCCTTGTAAAGGCATGATCCCCAACATTAGTAGTGGCAGAAATATCCAGTGTAAAAAGCAAGAAGTATCTAACCCATCTAAGTGTTAAAGGGGAGTAGCTTCAGGGAAAAAAATCAAATCAATAAATGAGGCTAAAAATATTGGTAAACAAAGAAAATATCAATTACAATTTCAAAAAATTATAATTCAAGAGAAACCCAAAAGATCGAGAAGGTACTACAATAAGAATAAATTGGGGCAGGTTGGTGGTGTAGTGGATAGAGCACCAGCCCTGAAGTCAGGAGGATCTGAGTTCAAATCTGGCCTCAGACACTTAACACTTCCTAGCTGTGTGACCCTGGGCAAATCACTTAACTCCAATTGCTCAGCCAAAAAAGAAAAGAATAAATTAATTTAAGATTTAAAAAAATTTATTTAATGACTCCAAGAATTAATGGAAAAAATAAAGGATGTATTAAAAAAAAAAAAAGTTAATGGAAAGAAATGGTTTAGAAGTTGAGGTTAAAAATTTTTCCCAAAAGTTGGATACCCTGAAAAAAATAAAATGGGAAAAAAAAATAAATAAAGAATTCAAAGACTCCACAAGATAAAAAGAAATAATAGAGCAAAGTTAAAAGAGTAAGCAAATAGAAGAAAATATAAACTACTATCAAAAATACCTGAAATAAAAAAAAAAAAAAAAACATGCTAGGGAGAGAGATTATAAGAATCATCAAGCTCCCTAAAAATTATAACAAACCAAGAAGCCAGAACAACATATTTCTTATTTTTTTCTATTAAAGATTTTTATTTTCAAAACAAATGCATGGATAGTTTTCAACTTTCACCCTTCCGATCTTATGTTCCAAGTTTTTTTTTTTTTTTTTTTCCCTTACCCCCAACTTCTCCCCTATAAGGCAAGTAATCCATTATATGTTAAATATATGCAATTCTTCTATACATATTTTCACAATTATCATGCCACATAAGAAAAATCAGATCAAAAAGGAAAAAAAAATAGAAAAGAAGACAAAATACAGTAAACAACAACAAAAAAAATGAAAATACTATGTTGTGATTTACACTCAGTCCCCACAGCCCCCTCTCTGGGTACAGATAGCTCTTCCATCACAAGACCATTAAAAATGGTGTGAATTATCTCATTGTTGAAAAGAGCCAAGTCTATCAGAGTTGATCATCATATGATCTTGTTGCTATGTACAATATTCTCTTGGTTCTGCTCACTTCATTTAACATAAGTTCATGTAAGTCTTTTTAGGCCTCTCTGAAATCATCTTCTTGATCGTTTCTTATAGAACAATAATATTCCATAATATTCATATACCATAACTTATTCAGCCACTCCCCAACTGATGGGCAGCCACTTAGTTTCCAGTTCCTTGCCATTACAAAAAAGGTTGCTACAAACATTGTTTTACATGTTTTCCCTTTTTTATAATCTCTTTGGGATACAGGCCCAACAGAGGCATTGTTAGATCAAAGGGTATGCACAGGTTCCATACACTTTGCATATGCCCTTTGGGCATCGTTCTATATTGCTTTCCAGAAAGCTTGGATCAATTCACAACTCCATCAACAAAGTATATGTTCCAGTTTTCCCATATCCACTCCAACATTCATCATCATCTTTTAGGGCCATTTTAGACAATCTGAGTGGTACCTCAGAGTTGTTTTAATTTACATTTCTCTAACCAATAGTTAAGAGTATTTTTTTCATATGACTAGAAATGGTTTTAATGTTTTCATCTGAAATATATCTATTCATGTCTTTTGATCATTTAACAATTGGAGAATGGCTTGGATCCTTATACATTTGAGTCAGTTGTCTATATATTTTAGAAATGAGAGCTTTATCAAAATTCTTGGATGTAATTTTTTCCTCCTCCCAGATTACTGCTTCCCTTCTAATCTTGTCTGCATTGCTTTTGTTTGTACAAAACCTTTTAAGCTTCATATAATCAAACTTATCTATTTTGCATTCTACAAAGTACTTGAATTCTATTTTGTCCACAAATTCCTTTGTTCTCCACAGACCTGAAAGGTAGACTATCCTTTTTTCTCCAACTTTTACCATACTAATTTCTAATTTTCTCAGCAATTTTTATCAAATACTGAGTTCATATTCTAAAAGCTGGGATCTTAGGTTTTATCAAATACTAGAGTATGATAGTCATTCATTATTGTGTTGTGTAAATCTAATCCATCCCAGTGATTAACTACTCTGTTTTTTAGCCATCACCAAATGATTTTGATGCCCATTGCTTTCTAATATTGTTTTAGGTCTGGTACAGATAGATCACCTTTATTTAAAATTCTTTAAATTCTTGATCTTTTTTCCTTCTAGATGATCTTTGTTATTTTTCTAACCCTGTAAAGTAATTCCTTGAGACTTTGATTGGTATGACACTGGATAAGTAGATTAATTTAGATAAGTATTGTCATTTTTAATATATTATCTCAGTCTACCCATTAGCACTTGATGTTTTTTCCAGTGGATTAAATCTAACTTTATTTGTGTGAAAAGTGTTTAATAATTGCGTTCCTATATTCCTGATTTTGTTTTGTCAGGAAGACTCCCACATATTTTATATTACCTACAATTATTTTAAATAGAATTTCTCTTTGTATCTCTTGCTGCTGGACTTTGCTGATAACACATAGAAATGCTTATGATTTATGTGGATTTATTTGTATCCTGCATCTTTGCTAAAGTTGTGAATTGTTTCAAATAGTTTTAGTTTAGAATCCTAATAATAGGATTCTCTAGGTATACTATCACATCATTTGCAAAGAGTGATAAGTTGGTTTCCTCATTAACTGCTCTAATTCCTTTTATTCTCTTTTTCTTCTCTTATTGTTGAAGCTAACATTCTAATACAATATTGAATAGTAATGGTGATAGTGGGCAACCTTGTTTCACTCCTAATCTTATTGGGAATGCTTCTAGTTTATAATATTATATATGATGTTTGATGATGGTTTAGATAAATGCAACTGATAATTTTAAGGAAAAGACTATTTATTCCTATGCTGCTAGTGTTTTTAATAGGAATGGATGTTGGATTTTATCAAATGCTTTTTCTGCATTTATTGAGATAATCATGATTTTTCTTAGTTTGTAGTCAATTATGCTAATAATTTTCCTAATATTGAACTGATATAAATCTTACTTAGTCATGGTGTATTATCCCGGTGATAATTTGCTGTAATCTCTTTGCTAATATCTTATTTAAGATTTTTGCATCAATATTCATTGGGGAAATTGGTCTATAATTTACTTTCTCTGCTTTGACCCTACTGGTTTATGTATTAGCACCATCTCTGTCATAAAAGGAATTTGGGAGGACTCCTTTCCCTATTTTCCCAAATATTTTGCATAGTATTATAATTAATTATTAAACTGAAGATTTTTTCTTAGAGTGTTGAGCTTGTTCAATTTCTTTTTCTATAGTTGGATTATTTAAGTAATTTATTTCTTCCTCTATTAATCTGGGCAATCTATATTTTTGTAGCTATTCCTCCATTTCACTTACATTATCAGATTTATTGACACACAGTTGGTCAAAACAGCCCCTAATTATTGCTCTAATTTCTTCTTCATTGGTGGAAAGGTCACCCTTTTCATTTTTGATACTAACAATTTGATTTTCTTCTTTCCTATTTCTAACCAAATTTACTGAAGTTTTATCTATTTTATTGGGTTTTTAATAAAACCAACTCTTAGTTTTATTTTAAATTCAGTAGTCTTTCTTTCAGTTTTATTAATCTCCCTTTGTATTTTCAGAATTTCAAATTTGGTGTTTAATTGGGAGTTTTAAATTCGTTTTTTTTCTAGCTTTTTTTTTTATTCGTATGCCCAATTAATTGATCTTCTCTTTTCCTATTTTATGCAAGTAACCATCTAGAAATATAAAACTTCCCATAAGGACTGCTTTGGCTGCATTCCATAAGTTTTAATATGTTGTCTCATTATTGTCATTCTCTTGGATGAAATTATCAATTGTGTCTATGATTTGTTGTTTCACCCATTCATTCTTTAGGATTAGATTATTTAGTTTCCAATTAATTTTTTATCTATTTTTCCCTGGCACTTTATTACATATAATTTTAATTCCATCATGACCCGAAAAAAGCTGCATTTACTATTTCTGCACTTGATTTTGATATTTTATTACCCTAATACACAGTCAATTTTTGCATAGGTTCTCTGCACTGAAAGAAAAAAAAAAAAGTTTATTTCTTTTCATATCCATCCAAACTTCTCCAAAGGTCTATCATATTTAACTTTTCTAAAATTCAACTTACCTCCCTTCTTTCTCATTCTTTTTTTGGTTCAATTTATCTAGTTCTGGTAGAGCAAAATCCCCATACTAGTATAGTATTGCTGTCTTTTTCTTCTTGCAGCTCTCTTACTTTCTGCTCTAGAACTTGGATGATATATTACTTGGTGCATATATTTAATATTGATATTACTATTCTATCTATAGTATCATTTAGCAAGATATAGTTTCCTTCCTTATCTCTTTTAATTAGATCTACTTTTACTTTTATTTTATTTGAAAGCAAGATCACTACCCCTGCTTTTTTACTTAAACTGACACATAATAGATTCTGCTCCAGCCTTTTACCTTTACTCTGCATGTACCACTCTGCTTTAAATATGTTTCTGGCTTTTAATCAGTCTGTTATGTCTTATTTTATGGGAGAGTTCATCCCATTCACATTCACAGTTAAAATGACTAATTCTGTATTTCCTGGCATCTTATTTTGTCCAAATTATGCTTTTCTTTTTCCTTTCCCACTTTCCCTCTCACTGCTAGTCTGTTTAGCTTCTGATCACCACCCCCCTCAATCTGCCTTGCCCTTTTACAGCTCCTCCCATCTTTCTTATCCCTTTCCCCTTCTATTTCTATTCTCCCTTCTATTACTTTTCCCTTTCCTTTCCCCTTTCTCCTACTTCTTTGTAGGATGAAATAAGTTTCTCTGTTAAACTAAATGTCTGATATTCTTTCTTTGAGGCAAATACAATGAGATTAAGTTTCACACAATGCTCATCCCCCACCTTCTTTCCCTCAACTGTAGTAGGTCTTATTTGCCTCTTTAATTGATGTATTTTACCCAGTTTTACCTCTCCTTCCCTCATCGTCTGGTACAATTCCCTTTTCACCTGCAGTTTCTTTTTTATATCATCAAAGGAAAGTCATATTATGCCTACACCCTCTAAACAACAACAACAACTTACTTTACATTCCTAAGACTCAAATCAAAGATCATCAGGAGTAAGAAAAGGTCAAGCATATCAAAGGAAATAATGTTAAGTACAAAAACTATTCAGTAGCAGATCTCAAACAATAACATTAAAATAAATCAATAAACCAACAATAACATAGTAAGTACTCTGCTTGTCACTCTGCTAGGTTTTGGACATACAAATACAAAACCAATTATTAAAAAATGTCCCTTCTCAAGGAGCTTATATTATAACGAAGGAGACAGTCCCTCACTATCCCACCCATCTACTTTCACACTTCCCATCATGGCTCTTTCCAAAGTTTTCATCTCTCCTTAAACTTTCCATGACTCCCTCACCCCATCCTCTAAACTGAAGACATTGCCTTGCCTCATATTTTAGAAAAAAAATTAAGCCATTTAATCTTCCTCTTCTCCCTTCTTTCTATTCTTCTTTTACTCAGTTTGTTCGGCCATTATCTCATCCTCCTTCACAGTCTCACAAGAAAAGATGGTCCTTCCTTATCAAGGCTAACCCCTTCACCTGTACAAAAGATCTCATTCCATGCTATCTCTGATAGATCATCCCTTCTGTCCTCTTTACCCTTTCATTTTCTTTAATCTTTCTCTACCTACTTACTATCTCCTTTCATACCACCTACAAATATGGTAATGTCTTCACCATGCTCAAAAACCTCTTATTTGATCCTTTTGTCTCCAGTAAGTATCTTCATATAGCTCTTCTGTCCTTTGTATTAAAATTCCTTGAAAAATCTCTCTTCAATAGATGTCCATACTTCCTCTTCTCTCACTCCCTTAACTTCCAACAATCTAATTGTGAAAGTCACTATCCCACCAAAACTATTCTTGTATTTTCTTTTCCTTTTTTTCTCCTTTTGCCTTATCTCTCTTCTATCTTTTTCTTTTTACTTTTCTTCTTCTCTTTCCCTGTCTTACCTCCTCTGTGACTATAGGAGAGATGGAGCCTTGGAAATATTAATCAAATTTATATGACTCTTTTCATTTCCTCTAATAAAAATTACCTGACAATAAAGTGTTCTATTGGAATGTATTCTCTTATCTTTATAAAGTTATCAATGTTTGTGAAAGTCAAGTATAATAATGCTTCCTGAAAGGCAGTAAAATCTATAATAGGATAGGAAGAATTTAGTTTATGCAAATAATTATAGTTGCCAGTGGTTCCTATTGCCTAACTCATTCCATTTTAGTCTTAAATTTGGTAAGACTGCATTTATTCAGTGGCTTCCCAATTTCTATCAAAAACATATAAACTTCAGATTTAGGCATTCAAGGTTTTCTCTTGAGGGCTGGCTGAAGCCTTATCTTATACAATTTCCCTTTCATATCTCTGTAAATAAATTGAACTACAAAGAATTTCTTGTCTTCATCTTTCTTTCTCCTTTGCTCACACTATATATTATGTCTGGAATGACTTCACTTCTCTCTCATCCCTTTTCTTCATCTCCCAAAGTTTTTCTTCAAGATCAAAATCAAATGTTACATTCCTCCATGAATCCTCTCTCCACTAGAAAGAAACAGGAAGTTATATATGCTAGGAAAGTCAAATCACTGCTATTATTTCACTTAAGATTCTGATGGAGATAACTCAGAACCCAGAATCCAAAAGCCTTGTGAATAGCAGTTGCTTCTGGATTCCTATTCCTACTTGTAGCCACCAGGTGCTAGTCGCACAGTCATCACTGAAGCAAATAATCACTGTGGACAAGGGCCCCCCTTTGATTTCCATTAGCAATGATAACTGTCAATAAGAAGCAAATAAGGGAGTCCACATTTCCAGGAGGCAAGATGGTAGAGTAACCATAAAATCACAGGAACTCTCCTATATTCACCTCCAAACAACCAAAAATCCTGGAATAGAGAATCAGCAAAAAAAGGCAGTGCAATACCATATTTCAGCCCAAGAAATTTAGAAAATCATTAAAAAAGGTCTGTTTCACTCAAGTAAAATAGGAAAGCAATGCAGGATGGGAGAAATCCCTAGAAAGTTAGCAGCAAGCCCCACTACAGCAAACCATTTGGAGGTATTGAGTCCCTGTGCATTGGAGTAGGCAAATGCCAACATTAGGACATCCCATGTATTTCAGCATATCCAGGGAAATAGTAGACTTTAGTTAAAAACAAAACAAAACAAAAAAAAAAACCCATCACTTTTTTCAGCATAGTCCTAAGCAAACAGGCAAACTACAGGGGCCAGACCTCCTCAAGTTTCCATGTAGCCCCAGGGACATGCAGAAACACCCCATCAGCCTCAACACATGCCAGATACCAGCATGAAGTCCCCCAGTTCAGGTAAATTTCCAGATTCCTACAACTTCTAATAGCACCAGGAACTATTTATTTCACCCTTTTAACACAGCAGAAATCAGGATCTTCCATGGGGCTGAAGGCAACATAAATGCAGCATTAGGTAAACAGCTAGGATCTGCAAATTTTGGCATAAGAAGCTTGAGGCAATGTCCCTTCCACCCTGTGTATACCAGAGCTCAAATTAAAAAAAGAAAAAAAAAGAAAGAAAGAAAAGAAAAGAAAAGAATTGTTAACTAGGAATTAACAGCAACAACAAAAGAATCTGACCACAAATAGTTATTATGGTGTTAAGGAAGATCAAGATATAAACTTAGAAGAGGACAAAAAATCTATGTGTAAAATCCCAAAGACACATAGGAAGTCCAAAAAGAACTTTTGGAAGAGCTCAAAAAAAAAAAAAAAAAAAAAAAAAAAAAAAGGTTAAAAAGTCATGTAACAGAGATAGAAGAAAAATTGGGAAGATAAATGAGAGGGATACAAAAGAATTATGAAAAAAGAGTTAGTTTAGAAAAAGAAAACAACTGCTTAAAAAATAGAATTGGTCAAATGGAAAAGGAAGTAAAAAAACTAATTGAGGAAAATAACTCCAAAAAATTAGAAATGGGTAAGTAGAATCTAATCAGACAAATTTAAAAGTATGAAAAAATAGAAGAAAATGTAAAATATCTCATTAGAAAAACAGTTAACCTGGAAAAAATAGGTTCAGGAGAAACAATGTCAGAATCATTAGAATGACAGAAAGCTATAATCAAAAGGAAAATTTGGATACTATTTTGCAAGAAATTATCAAGGAAAAACTTCCTGATATCCTGGAACCAGAAAACAAAATAGACATTTAAAGAATCTCCTAAAAGGGATCCCAAAATTAAAATTCCAAGGAACAGTATAGCCAAGTTATAGAACTATCAGGCAAATGGCCAGAAAGAAACAAATCAAATTTTGGAGAGCCAAAATCAGGATAACAAAGGACTTAGCAACTGGAGCATTAAAGAATCAAAAGACTTGTAATCTTAGATTCTGGAAGGCAAAGGAACTGGAATTACAACCAAAAATCATTTCTCAGTGAAATTATGCAACAAATTTCAAAGTGGGGAATGATATTCAATGTAAAAGAAAGATTTTAAGCTTTCATAAGCAAAAACTTTGCAAAACTGAGCAAAAAAAAAAAAAAAAAAAAAAAAGATTTTCAAAACCAACATCCAAGATATGCTTAAAAAGGTAAAAAGGTAAAAGAAAACATACGAAATTCAATGTTGCTCAACTGTTTACATCCCTACAAGAAAAAAATATGAATAAGGTGAATTTGAGGGAATAAAATTTTAGAAAAGGGATAAGAAAGAGGACTACATTTGCAGAAGGAATGAAGAGGCCTAATGGAGTAAATTATTTCACTTGAAGAGTCATGGAAAACCTATTATAGTGGAGGAAAAGACAAAATGGTGAGTGACGAACATCTCTTGAAACTTACTCTCATCAATATTTGTTCAAAGAGAGAATAATATATACAATAATTTGAATATAAAATCTATTTTACCTGAGAGGAAATTAGGAGGAGAGGAGATTAAGTATATGTGTGTGGGTGGACCAACAGAAGAGAGGAAGATTGGGGAAAGTAGTACACAAAAACAAAACACTTGTGAAGAGGGAAAGTGTGAAAAGAGAGAGAAGATAAATAGGAAAAACATGATGGAGAGAAATACTGAGTAATCCTAACTGTGAAGATGAATGAGATGAACTTTCCCATAACACAGACATGAATAACAGAGTGGATTGAATCCTAAAATATTAAGTTTGCAAAAAATTGCTTGAAACAGAGAGACACACAGAGTAAAGGTAAGAGGCTAGAACAGAATCTATTATGCTTCCATTGAAGTAAAAAAAAAATGCAAAAGTAGCAATCTTGATTCTGGAGAATATAAAACAAAAATATACCCAATTAGTAGAGATAAGGAAAGAAACTACATTTTGCAAAAAGATACCACAAACAATGAGGTACCACTAATATTAACCATATATGTGCCAAGTGGTATAGCTACAGATTCATATCAAATAAGAGATAGAGAATTATGAAATATAAAATAGATAATTATGATTGTATTAAATTAAAAAGGCTTTGCACAAACAAAACCAATAAAACTAGGATTAAAAAGAAAGCAGAAAGTAGCAAAGCAATCTTTACTGTAAGCATCTCTGATAAAAGCCTAATTTTGAAATATAAATAAAACTGAGTCAAATTTATAAAAGTATAGCCATTTCACAATTGATAAATGGTTGAAAGATATAAACAGGCCATTTTTTCATGAAGAAATCAAAGCTATCTATAAGCATTTGAAGAAGTACTCTAAATCACTTCTGATTAAGAGAAATGCAAATTAAAACAACTTTGAAGTACCACCTCATACTTATCAGATTGACTAATATGACAAAAAAGGAAAGTGATAAATGTTGGAGTGGATATGGGGAAAATGGGACACTTTTCCTGGTTCCCCTCATCAATTTTATCAGTGAAAATGATCAAGGAATTATGTATTATCATCAACTTTGCTGCTGTACCCTAAAGACCATGAGACTTTTCCACTTGACTTGCAGTTAAAACCTATATGTATCATTTTCATGTTGTCTCACATTAGCTTGTAACTTTCTTGAAGGCAAGGACTGTCTTTTGCTTCTTTTTCCAGTGTCCCCAATGCTTAACACTGTGTTTAGCATATTAGGTACTTAATGAATATTGATTAATTGACTTCCCCATTAGAATATTAACTCCTAGAGAATAGGGAATGGTTTCCTTTTTAAATTTCCATTTCTAGTATGTTACACACAATGAGTTCTTAGTTTTCATTTGTCCATTCATTCTCTGATACCTAGCTCCCCACCCCGACCTTAAAAGTCACCAATCCCTCTCACATTTGCCATAACCTTTTAAGAGAATATTTCTCTCTCTCTTCTTTATCATACTTTTTAGTATGTATCCTTCCCTGTTTCCCAATGCTCCTAATCAAATCACAAGCCTCTTAGGAGCAAGGTTCATGTAGGCAGCTCTGTAACAGAAGAAAAGGAAAGGAAAAGGATTGTGACCTTGGAACACTTGAAGTCAAGTAAGAAAAGAGACTATTTGCAAAGAAGGTGGATCTTCTGAGAAGGAAACGTCTGTTTAAGAAAATGATGATTTGGATCTATGAATGTTTCTCAGTTACCATCATCCAATTAGGGTTCAAAGAAAAGGAAAAAGTTAAGACTGGATGGCTGGTGATTGGAGAAAGGTAGAGAGCCAATCTTGCCTTGGTCTAATATCCACAATTGGGAGGTCTATACCTTTGCAGATCATGCCTTTAGGAGTGAAGGAAAACCCAGGATATGTTAGACCAGATGACTACTATTTATACTGTGGATTCATGCAACTAGAAGGGATGTTACTAGAGGGAATTTAGAAATTGATAAAAAACTATGATATTTTAGAGGGACTTAGAGTATGGACAGCACTTTTGATGTAATATGTTTTTGTGGTCCCCTGATTTTAGGTGGGGGGGCTTCTGTTCTGGTAATGTCAGTGATTCTAAATTTTCTGGTTTTGGAGTCGGCTTCAGGAAACTCCCACACCCAGTCTGTCTGATTCGGACCTCTTCTTAGTCAGATAGCTTCTGGCCTCAGAATAGTCCCACAAATCAAACTCTTGAGACAATAGTGAATAAGACCACTTCTCAATTCATTGCTAACTGATAATCTGATCAGTAATAATCTGGTCAATGAGAACCAAATTTCTTCATACCTATGAGCCATAGAATTAGCATATCAATGATAGAAGTTGGATAAATGTCCTTGCTTCCGTTTCTCTGCTAATTTCTTTTAGAAATTCAGCCCTCTTTGTAAAGGCTTCACTTATGTTAAACTTTGCCCCTTAGCTAAGGAGATGGGTTTAAGCCTGCAAATTCCTTTGAGATACCACACAACACTGGTTTATGACACCAAACTTTTGGAGTCCCCCTTCCCAACCTCAACATTTTCATTATTGTAATGCCAGAGAAACTGAGGCAAGATAGAAATTAGAGAGTTTTTAATAATTTATTTGAAAGGGAGAGATTTACTGGGACCAAATGGATTCATGGTTTGGTCCCAGGACTGAATGAGACTATCATCTCCAAGAATCCAGTAACCAGTGTGAGTTCTCAATAGCATATACATATATGTATATATATGCATATATACATACATACATACATATAGATATATACATATATATATGTGATGAACATCTCTTGAAACTTACTCTCATCAATATGGAGCATCTCTAGAGCTATGGTAGTTGCCATTTTAATTGTTGACTTGGATGAGGTCATTGATGCCATATTTACCAAGTTTGTAGTTGACATAAAAGGTTGGAGGTTTGGGTACAATATTGGATAAAAGAAGAGAAATTTTCTAAACTGAAGATCCTGGCCCTTCCCATGTCTTTGGGATCCCAGATTCCTATTGGTCACAGTGAAATTATATGTTTCCTGTTGTACCAGTGGGACTATCAAAAATCATCCTTTCCCAGACTGAGTTGACCAGGCCTTTCTCTCCCTCACTTAGCCTCTAGCCTTTTTCAATCTAAGATGCTAAGACTCTCAGAATCCTACCTGTAAGTTACTACTAGTCTGGGGTTATGCTCCACACAATGAATGACCCACAAAGCATAAGGGAAGGGAACTTCTAGAATGGAGCATGAGTCTGCTCTGGATGGGATGTGCATAGGAGAGTCCATTCTTTGGAGGAAAGTGGTGAAGGGGTAGACTTTCTTTGTATAAAGCAATAGTTTTGTACAGAAATAAACTCTACTATAGAAAGAAAAAAAAAAAAGATCTTATATGATTTTATTAAACCCAAAGATTTTATAGGCAAGAACACTTTTCCAAATTTAAGAGTTTGGCACTTTAAGAGGCGTGTATCTGTGGTTCATAGTCTGGTTCACATTGTCATGAAAAAGTGCTCTTCTCTCAGTTCTACTTCTAGGGGTATGGTTATTTATCCCTAGGCTTCTTCAACTCCAAAGCCTTCACTTCTGAAAATATCTAGTCTTTCCTTATTAATAATTTATGCCAATTTGTTTTAATTTCATAAGTCTCAGTGATAGTGACTTTAGAAATAATTTCAAATACATACTTAATTTTATTAATGAGGAAATCAAGTCCCAGAAAGATAATAATTTTTAAAGCTAAATCCCAAATTATAAGATCATAGACTTAGAACTGAAAAGATACTTGGAAATCAGTTAGTTCAAACTCCTCATTTTAAAGTTAGAGAAACTGAGGGGCTATAGAGGCAAAATGATTTACCTAAAGTCAGACAATCAAAGAGCTAAAACAAAAAGCATTTGGACTCAACTGATCTAAAAGCAAATGTATTCTTTCCACTCCATGACACTGTATCTTGTATTTCTTTCAATATCCAAAGCCCTTACCTACTGAATAATGTTTGAAGCAACATCTTTAGCATTTACCTAAAAAATCTCTCCTTCTGTGTTGTCCCTACTGCTACTTAAAGACTTGCTCTTTTCCTGTACTGGTTTTTACGACTCTTGTTACTCACTTGGGAAAGTAGCACATGATTCTTTATGATTATGATTGTCTTGTACCTATGGCCTTTATACACTTTTTAGCTATAAATGCAATTGTTCTCAGAAGCTGGGTTATTGTCATCTTATCTCTCTTAACTATTAGCACAGACTAGGACATAGTGCATGAAATCACTGTTGGAATATGAAGCAAAGTCATAATAAAATCATATTATTATTTTAAATATAAGTTGGGCAAGAAATAAATTGTTCCCGACCTGCTTTTATTAGAGAATTCGAGCTTGATTAATTCTTGGCCTAGATATGCTTTTACCTCCAGCAATTACATGCCGCTATTACAGTGATTATTTTATAAAAGCTAATAAACACTATCTGGAGTTAATATTTGCTCCTGAGGAAAGTTTGCCAAGAGCTTAGACGACGTTTACAGAAGATTTTACCCATTAGGTTTGTGTACAAAATTTGAAACACTGAAATCCTTTTAGCATTATTAATAAAAAAAATGCAACGTAAAAACAGTTGTATTGAATAAAGCTGAAATCTGATATGAAATAGGCAAACCCTTAGGAATTTTACTGGATCAGCCAAATGCTGTCCATCCTAAATTAATTCCAGCAACATTGCTATTGATTCAATCACAAAAATGACCTTTGCTTAAATGTGGACTGTGTGCACGTGTGCACATGGATGTGTGAGTCATGACTAATAACTGAACTCTGGTTCATTTAAAGAGTAACTTGTTAGTGGAAACATTATCCAGAGTTTGGTCTTTAACTTTAATGTGTATTTGTCACAGTTAAAGATGGAACACTGGCTAATATATTCAGCAGGTTGGAATGATTTAGGAATCAGTATGCAAAGTTACATTTAATTGTTTTGATATAAGTAGAAGGTGTTTGCCTTTATTAGGATCCTTAGTGATGACAAATAAATTGAAATATGTTTCAGTTTCTCGTTTATAAAACATTTTACACCAGGCACCCAGGGTCAAGAAAGATTTTCACATGCTAGCACCTTTAAATCAAGGACAGGACCTTAGTTGATCCAAAAAATATTCGCCTATACTTTAGAAGTTTAAATGGAAGCATACTTAATGAATTTCCTACTTGTTCTTTCTTGGTCTGTCATGATTGCAACTGGTGATAAAATGGACAATGTACCAAGCCTTGAGAAGAAGACTTGAGGCAGAATTCTCCTTCTGGGACTTTGAGTGACAACTGTCTGTCTCAATTTCCTCAACTGTAAAAAAGAGTATAATGGTAGCAAATACCTCTCAGGTTTGTTGTGAGGATCAAATAAGATAATAATTGTAACCCCTCCCTCCCCAAACATCTAGTACAGTGCCTCACATATAATAAATGCTATAAAAGTGTTTATTCCATTCCCCATATTAATGTATTTACTCTTTTCTTTTTACCTTTTTAATCTTTCAAAAGTGTCATATTTGATCTCAGATCACTTTTAATTTTTCCTGAGCATGTATGTTCTGATTATCCATTTGTATTTCTTATCTCCATTGCTAGATTAGAAGTTTCTGGGAAAAAAGGGATCTTTGGTTTATATATCTGTCCTGAATTATAGAAAAGGATAGTCCATATAGTAGGACCTTAGTAAATATAGACTAAAAGAATGCATGAACCAAGAAATCTTTCCCCCTTTAAATAGATTAAAAAAAAAGAAAGAAAGAAAAGAAAATCATGCACATGTAAGAAGATGGGGTTGGTTATTACCTTTCCTGCCACTACAACCCAGCTCAGTTCTTGCTGTTGTGGAGTCCATAAGAAATGATGAGGTGTTAAAAGGTGTTAATGTGTTAACAATTTGTTATCCTCTTTAGGAAATATGAACACATCTTTTCTGAACCAGAAGGGTGCATTATTTGGACAAACATAGCAACAGACTATGGTCTCAAAAGAATTTAAGCAGCTAAGCTCTGGAGACAGTAAGGAGTTAAAGAGTTTCAGCAGTCCAGTGATTGTAATACAGAGATACCCACTCTCAAAATAAATTGGTTTTTGGAAGGAGGAGCAGAATTTTTTTTCCCTCTCCCCACTTCTCTCAACTCATCAATGTGGTATCTAGCCATGAGGCTAATTGCCCAGAAAAAAAAATCCATTTTTTTGAGCATTAATTTTAGTGAATTGAAAGCAGAGTGTAGTGATCAGATTCATGGTCTTGACATTCAGAGAGAGTCAGTCATTGGATGGAAACATCTTAAAAGATCATTACCTCTGGCAACAAAAGAGCTGGCTATAGATATAAGAATCAGCCCTAGCAATAACAAAGTTGAACTTCAAAGAAGATTGAATGAGGATTTTGTGGATTATGGAAATTTCTATTATCATTCATCATTAATCATTGAAAGATCCTTAATTCATTAAAACATCATAAAATTAATCAATGGAAAAAACAAGTAGAATCTAGATCTAACATTCTCTATTTAGAAAGTCTTCATGTTCCTTAAAATCTCTACTAAAAATTTATAGAATATTTTCTTAGTTTATATTCTGTATCTTTTCCTTAGAGAAAGAGGTGACCTAAGCATAATTGAATAGTGATATTTACCAGTGGGATCATGTTTTCTTAAAAAAAAACAATTAGACTTTGCTTAATTTGATTACTGAAGAAGAACCAGGCAACTGGTACAGTTTGAGGTTAGAGATCTCAAGATGAATCTGGAGGTACATGGGGAAAATAATAACAGCTTTAAGGAAGGGTAGACTGAGCATGAGAAAGAGGATTCAATTTCATGTATACTTACAAGAAGTTGCTGCTACTTTGAATTCTGAATCTTTTCATTTGTCCTGGTGATGAAAAGGCACTTACAGAACATTTTTTTAAAAAGCAATCAGAGTTAAGAGACTTGCCCAATGTCACATAGCTAGTAAGGGTCTTATGTTGAATTTGAATTCAGGTCCTATTTAATTGAGAATTGATGCTCTATCCATTGCCTCACTTAGCTGCCCCTAGAATACTTCTTTTTAAATATATAATGCTATTTCAAAGATGGAAAGGGAGGAAGATTGTACATGGAAACATTGAGCCTTTTACATAATCAGATATTTGTTGAATGGATGAATGAAACATATGTCTTCACTTCTCAAAATGTGTAAGGAATTGTATATAAATAAGACACACATGTATGTCTATATGTCAGGATCTATACATATAGAAATGTAACCATTTGCAAATGGACTTGTCTATCTACAAACATGAACCTTCCCACACTTAAAAAAGATGTTTGATTCAAGATTTTTTTAGAACCATGACAGAAGTTTTGGTATTGAATCATCAAAGTCAGTTAAAAATAGTTAAAGTACTAGAAGAGGCCCCCTCATTTTTTTTAATTCAGTGAAAATGCTTTAGATAGATAGAAAAAATATTTATTAAGCACTTATTGTACCCGTGGGACTATTTCAAATATTGGATATAGAAACTGGTGCCCAGTAAGATAAGGTAAAAATCTTATTTGTGTAAGGGGCCCAAAGTCAGTCGAGGCTATGGTTCAAATAGGTGATGGTTCAAATAGAGGTTCAGAGTGGGCCATGAGATGTTTTTAAACATTTTGTTATATTATAATTTTTCTATATTAAATTTTTCTATATTGTAATTTCATGTTAAATTATTACATTTTAATATGTTTGTGAATAAAATAATTAAAAACTGAGCTAAAATGGCAAGTAGAAGGTATAATGGATGGAGTATTAGGTCTCGAGTCAAAAAGGCTTATCTTTGTGAGTTCAAATCTGGCTTCAAATTCTTACTAGTTATGTGACCCTAGACAAGTTACTAAACTCTATTTGCCTCAATTTTCTCATCTATAAAATGAGAAATGGAGGGAAATGGCAAACCACTCCAGTATCATTGCTAATAAAACCTAAAAAGAGATCATGAAGAGTCAGACATGGCTGAAAAATGATTTAAGCCACAAAAAATAAGACATTTTTCCTTATGTTGACAAATATTTTATGTTCTGAAAATCATTTGTAGGAATTACAGAAAATTATACATTATATCTGAGCTTATGTGTATAAGGTTATTTGCAAAAAGAAGATTTTCCTTGATATTTTATGGGCCTTATCAGTTACTTCACTTTGGTATTTTCATTATTAAAATTTCTAAAATATTCTTTTGCAATGAGTTCATCAGCATCATTAATAGTATTGTTTATCCACAACTGAGTGTTAGGTATTGAGTAAATATGTCATATATGTACTTCTTTAGTAATCAAGAATTAAAATAATAATTGAGTTAAGAGGAACAGTTAATTCTCTGTCTTCTAAGAACTTTTGGTCCACTTAAACTTCAACCCATCCCCTCAGCTTTGAAATTTTTACTACAAGCAAGAATCAAATTATTTATTCATTTGATATCTTAATGCTAAATTACTTGATTATACTGTGTGGATTGCCTTTTGAAAATACTTGCCTCCTTCCAATTTGAGCTTAACTTCCTCTTTCTTTCCTCAGATTAAAAAATATTCTAAATTATTTGTACTTTCACAGCACAAATGAATGACAAAATTCATTCAAGAAATATTTCTTAAGTGCCTACCATCTCTAGATCAAATTCAAGGTAGTAGAACATTAAAGTAAATAATTCATATTTATGTAACCTCTCATTTCTCCTTTAAAACAATTCATAAAAGTAGGTAACAAAACAGAAATTTGCTTTGTAGGTATGTTAACACAAAAAATGCTATTCTATATCTTTTCACCTGAAAATCTGATCATTCTGATTAATAGCTTGGTAATCACAGCATTGTTATTTTAATCTTTGATTTTCTAGTTTCCTTTATTATCCTTTGTTGAATTCCATAATCTAGTTTACTTCCAGGCTGCCTTCCATTTCATGAAACGGTATATTGGAGAAACCTATCAGATTAAAGGTATCAGAAATTTAGAACATCATGCTCTTAATGTTTTAGTAATAATTTAGTAATTTTATTCATTTTTTTTCAGTCAGATAGGCATTCAAGTACAGTTCTGGAATCAGGAAATTAATTTTCCTGAGTCCAAATCTGGCTTCAGACCCTTATCAAATGTGTGACCCTGGGCAAGTAAATTAACCCTCTTTTCTTTGTTTGCCTCCTCTGTAAAATAAACTGCAGAAGTAAATGGCAAACTACTCCTGTATCTTTGCCAAGAAAATCCCCAATGGGGTCATGAAGAATCAGATATGACTGAAAATGATTTAATAAGAACAAAAAGTAATTGATTTTTAAATAACACATCCTAATTCCCTATTTCCCCTCCATATTTCCATGGTACTTGAAAGGTTAGGATTTTTTTTTTCTCACAACAAAACCTCCAAGATAAGTTGTATAATTATCTCTGTTTTTTAGAGTCTGAGGCTCAAACAGGTAAACTGAAGTCACAGAAACAGGATTTAAATATCTATGTCCTAGGCTCCAAACATAAGCTTTTCCCAGTATGTTTTTGGTGACCTTAATGCCTTTCATAAATGAATGGTTAATATTGTTGGTTGTGATTATCTTCCTTTCATCTGTTTTTATGGAATTTGGATAGGAATGTCTCTAATATTTAATGTTTTGTGAATTCTTGTATAGATTAATAAAAATAACTAATTAAATAATAAACATATTTTGTTCTTCTTGATAATATATTTGGGACTATTCCAGTAGTGAACAGGGGGGTGATAGTGACATTTCAAATTGACCTAATTCTGTTTGCCTATGCTTTTATTTCACTAACTCTTTAGATTTCGTAAGACTTGTCAGTTCTTTCTTTTGATATAAAGGATTTTCATCATAAGTCCTTCAGAATAGTCATAGATCATTGTGTTGCTAAGAATAGCAAACTTGTTCAAAGCTAATCCTAGATCATTGCTTTTACTTTACATAATACATTTAACTTTGCTTGAACTCATGAAGGACTTTCTAGGTTTTCCTGAAAGAATCCTATTCATCATTTCCCACAGAAAAATCATACACCATCATAATCACATATGAAAATTTATTCATCCATTCTCCAATTGATGGGTATCTCCTCAGTTTCCATTTTTTCCCCTGAGAACAGAGCAGTTATAAATATTTTTGTACATATAAATTATTTTCCTTTTTAAAATATCTTTTGAGAGTCATGCCTAGTAGTAGTATTGGTAGGTCAAAAGATATGAATAACTTTATAGCTCTTTGAACATAGTTCATATCTTTTCATCATTTATCAACTGGGTCTCTTATTTTATTTTATTTTATTTATAAATTTCACTCTATTCCCTTTATGTTTGAGAAATGAAGTTTTATCAGAGAAACTTGTTTCAAAATTCACTTTAAAATTTTTTCCCATTTACTTTATTTTCTCTCCCTCCTTTCATTCTATTTTCCTCCTCCTTTATTGGAGGGTAAGATATATTTCTATATTCATATTGAGTTTGTTTGTTATTTCCTTTTTGATCCAGTTGTGTTGAGAGTAAAGTTAACTCGCTCGCATTCTTGTCCCCTTCTTTCAGCTTTTTCTTACCTCTTTTTATGGTCGATAATTTGTACCATTTCAATTTTCTTCCCAGTGCATTCCTGTTTCACTCCTTAAATTAATATTTTAAAAGATATTATCCCTACTTATTCAATTGAATATGAATACTTATGCCCTCTGAATATATACTCCTTCTAACTGTCATAATAATAAGGTTCTAATGAGTTATGTAGGAATGCAAACCTGTAGCAATACAAACAAGTACATTTTATCAAAGCCCTTATAATATCACTTTCCTGATTATTTCCTTATGCTTCTCCTGAGTCTTGCATTTAAAAATTGATTTTTCCATTCAACTATGGTCTTCTAATCATGAATTACTGAAAATCCTTTATTTCATTGAATATACACCTTTTTCTCTAAAGAATTATACTCAGTTTTGATGGGTAGGTTATTCTTGCTTGTAATCATAGTTCCATTGCTCTCTGGAATATCATATTCCAAGTCTTCTGGTTCTTTAATGTAGAAGCTGTTAAGTCTTGTGTTATTCTGACTCTGGTTCCGTTACATTGTTTCTTTCTGAGTGCTTACAATACTTTCTACTTGATCTGGGAGTTCTGGAATTCAGATATAAAATTCCTGGAGTCTTTTATTTTTTAATATTGTTTAGAAAGTATTCAATGAATTCTTTCCATTTTTATTGTACCCTTTGATTTGAGAATATCAGGATGGTCTTTCTTGATAACTTCTTGAAAGATGATGTCCAGGTTCTTTTTTTGATCATGACTTTCAATCAGACCTGCTGACCTTCTATGTTGTCTTTGGCTGGAAAATTTTCTACTCTATCCTTTTGTGTGTATGAATGTTCTGAAATTTGTTTAGAGTCATTATTTTAAGGAATTTGAAGGAGTCTGTAGAGAGGTAACTAAGTTCCTGTCATGGCCCTGCCATCTTGGCCCCACCATCATGGCTCCATCATCTATAATAATTTATATTAAAATGTTATTCTTTAGTGTTAGTAGGTTTTTTCACAGATTTGTGAAACAGTTGTTTACCTGGTCAGTTGAGTTCTAGTACAGTTTTTATGGAACTATCAAAGCTATTTCAAGAACTTATTTTCATGATGAAACAACATGGATTCAAGTCACTTTTGACCCATATTGGTTATAGAACTCTGGACAAATCACTTAATCTTTCTGTTCTCTAGTCAGGAATGGTGCTGTCCTGTGTTAGTAGAGAAGGTTTCTTTTATGTGGAATTTCCTTATAATTATGAACTTTGAGTTGGAGTCCTACCAAGGTCGGAGTACACTTGATTGGAAGGAGAAAGGCTAAGTATGTCTGGTGCCTGGGCTTCTATATTGACAAAGACCAATCACACTCTAGTCTAAACTACCTGAACCATTCTTTAGCTTCAGCTGAACATATATGACTAAATCGCTGCATAGAAGGCTGGGTATGTGCTCTGAATATTTAACTCATTGTGGCTCCCAAGACATCTTGATTTTTCATAGGAACTCATTCCTCTTTGCTTTTGAGGGGTAGCATGGCTTTCCAATATCCTTATGCTCCTGCCTGGGAACTAGCTTAAGCTTTAAAGAAATCATAAACCCAAATTTGTTTTAGAGGCAAGTGACTGCTGAGTGCCAAGGGAGTAGACAGGAGTTGTGCCATCCCAAAAAAAGACTCTGGTGTCATTTAGCCTAATCTATACCCAAACAACAATTTCTTTAAGTCATCTAACATCTGCTAGAAAATCTAGGTTTAGAGCAAACCTTGAAGACATTGTACTTTGGAAATGCCTTCACTGTCAGGCTATTTTACAGCTTATGACAAATCCAAATCTGTCCCTGTGGCTTTAGATTCCAAAAGAACAAGTCAAAACCCACTTTCTCATAAGCTTCAATTTTTAAAAAAAATCATTTAAACTAGCTACTAATTTTAGTGAAAACTTCATTTTAAAAACTTTCTCTAAAATTAAAAAAAAAACCACTTAGTCAGAAAGACTCCTCTGGCAGTAGAGTGAAGCCTATGTATCCCTTCTCAGAGTAATGACTTAAAATGCATAAAAATAAAATTCATAGGATTACAAAGGAAATTAATTATATTGAATTATAATTATTATCATATTAAAATGTTCATGAAACTCAGGTTAATAACCCCTAATATAAATAATTGCTGATTGTTTCATACTGCTTTAAAGTTTTGCAAAGTATTTTAACCACAACCTTGTGAATTAGGTACTTGTCATTATCTCCAATATACAGATAATAAAACTGAGGTTTTAGAAAGATGAAATGGTTTCCATTGTACTATAGCAAATGTTAGAAATGAGATCCAGTACTTTTATTTATAGCACCAAAATTTATTTTCTGTTTATAAAAAAGAACAAGTTTTTGATTTATAAATTTAGCTATTAATTTATGTCTTACTGAATATTTTGTAGGTGCTAAGTTTTTATAGCCTGTAGTGATGATGTGTTACATAGTTTCTCTAATTTCCTTGTATGATATTATTGTTTGATAAATCTATCTCCTTTAGGTAACCTGAATCTAATTTCTGATTGCAGTGATCTGGTTTTGAACAAATCTATACAGTATAGCCATTTATTTAGTGCTTCTTTGTTGTTTGCTGAATTCATTCGGGTATCACCCATGGAGGGCCTTTTAATTCTACTTATAAAATTTTCCATTCCCCCAAACTCCTAGATACACTTTTGTTTACATTGGGCAAATTCAATGGCCTTTACTTTTGCTTAATACAGTAATATCTATTTATTCTAAAAGTAGTGTTATAATTTTCTACCAGTTTATTATGCATTCTGATAATATCTATTAATCCTCCTCTAATTCATGGGGAAAAATTTTCATGTTTCTTTAATTTCCTTAAGACACAGAACCTTGTGCATTATTTGCATTATAGGGAGATTGTTAGAAAATTTACCAACTTTTTTGTGGACCATTTTATGGTCTTGAAAACATATATTGAGACCAGTATAATATAAGTGTTTATTGATTTAAGGTTCTTCCTCTTGAACCTTTATTTTAGTATACTAATAAGTTTCTTGACATTCATAATTATAGTTTTCTCCTTGACACTCCTTGTGAATGTGTCCTGCTTAGTGAAGACTGAGGCATTTTAAGTATCCCTTTTGTTCTATGGATTACAAGGATATTCAAATATTCAAACTTTCTTCCCTTGGCATATATTGATTTTTTTCCCCATTCTGAGCTCAAATAATAGTTTGCCCCTCACCCCAAAAAGAGTTCCACAAGATGAAGATATTTAATGTAGTTTCAAACATATTCAAAAACTTGATTTTATCCAGGTACATTAAACATGCATTAATCACTTAAAATGTACCAAACACATTAATAGGAACTAGATATACAAATAAAAAAAAAAAAAGAAAAAGAAAAAAAAGCTTTCATTGTGGAACTAACGTTCTAGGACAGAAGACAAGTGTATATACATGCATATACAAGTTATGTGTATAAATATAGATAGCTGATAAGTAGCTAGACAGACAGAAAGATGGACAGACAGGCAGCCAGGCAGATGTTGAGTTAATCAAGGGTGAGAGGACGCTAACACCTGGAAGGATCAACACTGACTTTATTGTGAAACAATTCCACCAACAATGTATCAGTGTCCCTGTTTTCCCACATCCCCTCCAACATTCTGCATTACCTTTCCCTGTCATTCTAGCCAATCTGACAGGTGTGTAGTGGTATCTCAGAGTTGTCTTAATTTGAATTTCTCTTATTAATAATGACTTGGAGCATCTTTTCAATATGACTAGAAATATTTTCAATTTCTTCATCTGAGAATTGTCTGTTCATATCCTTTGACCATTTGTCAATTGGAGATTGGCTTGTACAAAACCTTTTAAATTTAATATAATCAGAATTGTCTATTTTGTGATCAATAATGAGCTCTAGTTCTTCTTTGATCACAAATCCTTTCCCCCTCCACAGGTCTGAGAGGTAAACTATCCTATGTTCTTCCAATTTGTTTATAATATCACACTTTATGTTTAGATAATGAACTAATTTTGACCTTTTCTTAGTATATGGTGTTGTGTGGGTCAATGCCTAGTTTCTGCCATGCTGATTTCCAATTTTCCCAGCAGTTTTTGTCAAATAGTGAATTCTCATCCCAAAAGCTGGGGTCTTTGTGTTTGTCAAACACTAGATTACTATAGTTATTGACTATTTTGTCCTGTGACCCTAACCTATTCCACTGATCAACTAGTTTATTTCTTAGCCAGTACCAAATGGTTTTGGTAACTGCTGCTTTTCAATATAGTTTTAGATCAGGTACAGCAAGGCCACCTTCATTTGATTTTTTTTCCATTAGTTCCCTTGAAATTCTTGACCTTTTGTTCTTCCAGATGAATTTTGTTATTTTTTCTAGGTCAGTAAAAATAGTTTATAGGGAGTTTTATTAGTATAGCACTAAATAGATTTGTTTAGGTCATATTGTCATGTTTATTATATTTTCTCAACCTATCCAAAAGAACTTAATAGTTTTCCAGTTGTTTAGATCTGACTTTATTTGCGTGGAAAGTGTTTTGTAGTTTTGCTCATATAGTTCCTGACTTTCTCTTGGCAGGTAGATTCCCAAATATTTTATACTATTGAGTTGTTTTAAATGTAATTTCTCTTTGCATCTCTTGCTGTTGGATTTTGTTAGTGATGTATAAAAATGCTGATGATTTATGTGGATTTATTTTGTATCATAAAACTTTGCTAAAGTTTTGGATTATTTGTAATAGCTTTTTAGTTGATTCTCTGGGGCTCTCTATGTATACCATCATATCATCTGCAAAGAGTGATAATTTGGTTTCCTCATTATCTACTCTAATTCCTTCAATGTCATTTTCATCTCATTGCCAAAACTAGTGTTTCTAATACAATATTCAATAGTAATGGTGATAATTGGAAACCAGCTCCAACAGGATGATTCCAGAAAAGATCGGTGAGACTTACATGAACTGATGGTAAGTGGAAGTGAACAGAGCCAAGAGAAACTTGTATACAACAGCAACAAGATTATATGATGATCAATTCTGATGGATATAATTCTTTTCAACAATGAAGTGATTCAGGTCAATTATAACAGACTTGTGATGGAAAAAGCTATTTGCTTCCAGAAAAAGGACTATGAAGACTG
Source organism: Sminthopsis crassicaudata (assembly GCF_048593235.1). Lineage (NCBI taxonomy): Eukaryota > Metazoa > Chordata > Mammalia > Dasyuromorphia > Dasyuridae > Sminthopsis > Sminthopsis crassicaudata. The sequence goes on along the minus strand of NC_133618.1, from coordinate 204,367,841 downwards.
AATGTGGTTCACAACATAGTATTTTCATATTCTTGTTTTTGTTAGCTTGCTTTTTGTTTCTTTCTAATTTTTCTCCTTTTTGATATGATTTTTCTTGTGCAGCATGATAATTGTCAAAATATATATAGAAGAACTGCAAGTTTAACATATATTGGATTACTTGCTATCTAAGGGAGGAGATGGGGAGAAACAAGTGAGAAAAAATTTGGAATACAAGATTTTCCAAGGGTGAATGTTGAAAATTATTTTTGCATATATTTTGAAAATAAAAAATCTATTATCTAAAAAAGAAAAGAAAGCCTATGAGTTAGCAAAGAAAAAGTGAATAGCTTTTAAAAAAATGTATAGTATTTATCATATAGGTTTTCTCAAAATGGAATTTTAATGCTTTATGCTAAATCCTCTTTTGTTTTGTTGTATATTTTCATATTTTCTATTTAAGTTTAAAATAAATTTTAAAACATAAAAATATACTTCATTTTCAATTTTTAATAGTCAGGACCTAGCATATTGTAATACATGATTTTTGAAATTGAAAATGCTTGACAATCTTCCATCAGAACTATATTTTAAATGCATAAAACTAAGTAACTTTACAAAGGAAACATTTATTCTCAAATACAGCTATCCAAAAAATTTCTTTAAGTTCATGGACTCTAGGTTAACAACTCTATATTCTTATCTAGCCCTTTAATTTATGAAATAAATTGAGATCCAGGGAAGGAAAAGTCTTAGCACCACAGATCTTTGGTTATTAATTTCCACTGGTCATAAACGTTAAATCTGTTAACTTACATTCTAGTGCTCTTCTACAAGCCCAAAGCTGCTCTACTTGAAGCACACTTCACTTATTACATGTCTGCTCTATTGTTGCTATGGAAAAGTATGCAGTAACCTATTCGGTTGAATTTATTTCTTATCTCTAAACATTTCCAAAATTGCAATACTACAGACAACAACAACAACAACAATACTATTGTTAAACCACTACAACTACTTTGACTACAACTACAACTACTACTACTACTACTCTTTCTACTACTACTATTACTACTATCACTACTACTACAACTACTACAATTACAACTTCTACTACTCTTCCTTCTACTTCCTACTACTATCACTATTACTATTACTACTACTACTACTATCAGTGATAGTAGTAATAATAGTAATAATAATAGTGATAGTAGTAGTGATACTACTACTATCACTACTACTATCACTACAACAACTACTATTACTCTACAACTACTACTGCTACTAGTATTACTGCCACCACCGCTACTAGCATTAGGCAACATTTACATAGTATTTACTATAGACATCAGGTTCTGTACTAAGTACTTTATATATAAATTATCTCATTACTCACAACAACCCTAGAAGATAGAAGAAACTGAAATAAAGAGAGGTTAAGTGACTTGTGAGGGTTAAATAGCTAGAAAGGATTTAAGATCAGAACTGAACTCAGATCTTCTTGATCCCAGTTCTCATGTTCTGCTGCCAGTCCCAACTAGTTAGACTATAAGATCCCTAAAGTCTCTTCTAGTTTTACATACACATATTCTGCCCTTCTGCCAAAATTCCTTTCACATGTCCATTGCTGAGACTTTCTTAGATTCATTGGTTGGACTCACATGTCTTCTCAGAGACTGTATTATGAGTAGCCCTAGATTTGCCTATCAGAAGCAGAGATGTGATGGCAGCAGATTAAGTGCTAGACCTGGAGTCTGGGAGAATGGAGTTCAAACTCAAACATTTATTAACTGTGTGATCCCAGGCATGTAATTTAATGTCTTTGTTCATTTTCCTCTTTTATAAGATGGGGATAATAATAGCATCTAACTTTCGATGTGTGTGTATCAAATGAAATAATATTTATAAAATACTTTGCCAACCTGAAAATACTATATAAATGCTATATGTAATAATTATCCTTAACAATAATAAATTGGCTTCCTATTGCATCATCAATAATAAAGTGAGAACAAAAGAATGAGAAAGTTTGTGGTTTCTTTTCTAGAACAATTTTCAACATGCTTATTGTACCTAAATTATTCACTAGATCTATTAGTGTTCATCAATAATAGTGATGATAATAAGACATATGATTATTAAGATTTTCAAAGTAAGTTCTTTCACAGACTTTGTTCTAATCAAATTGAATTAGCATTTACTCTTTAAAATTGGCATTTTCTTCCTGTCACAAGCTATTTCCCATGTCTTCCATGTATTCTCCTTTTACCTCTGCCCTTCATAGTTTAGTTCCTACAGAAAAAAATACTTCCCAATTAGTTCTTTCTTTCTGTTAATTCTTAAGACATACAGAGAGAGACAAAGAGAGACATGGAAAGAGAGAGAGAATGAAAGAGAAAGAAAGAATGAGAGAGAGGAAAGGAGAGAAAGAAAAAGAAGGAAGAAATATAAAGATAGAACAAAGAAGGAAAAAAAGAAAAAAGGAAGGAAGGAAGAAAGAAGGAAGGAAAGAAAGAAAAGAACAAAAGAAAGAAAAGGTGTTTTGTCCAACTGAATGATTCATAACATGCAAATGAGTTGGATTTAAATGAGGATGGGCTGTGCAAAGTCACCAGTGTTATTTTCTCCTCCAGTGTCTTGGAACCAAAGAGAAGATATAGATCAGGATGACTAGAGATGTCCCCTACAAATGAGCTAACTGCCTCTTAGAATAGTTGATTGATTTGTTTAGAGTCACATAGCTCAGAGATTTCCAATTCTAAGTCCACTGTTTCTCATTGTTTCTCATCCTACCTTTTAAAATGACAAGGTGGATTACATATTGCATATATATTTGTCACATTTCATAGTTAGAATCCAGTCCTTGTATTAACATATTGTCATTTGCAAATCAAGGGCTAGGGTCTTAGATTAAGAAATATTTAGCCTTCCAGGATTAGAGGTATAATAAGAATGCTGATTTATGAATTTGTAAATTATTCTTTCTTGTTTTATACATTACCTCTTTTTTGTATAATTTATCAATTTGCAAATATTTACATTTGCTGAATTTATATGTAGCCTATGAGCTAAGAACCTTTGATTTTTATCAATGTGTGCAAATTCCTCAATGGAATCTCAAGCAATCCATCTATGGCTTAGAGGAGAAATCCTAGACAGTTATTTGAGGCACTGGGAAATTTAGTGACTTGTCCTCTGTCCCTTTAACTGTAGATATTGGATTTGAATCCATCTTTTTGATTCCCAACCTTGGCATTATATCCACCATGTGATATTGTTTCAAAATCAGTAACTTCAACACCAATGTCTTTTGTATGATATGTGGGATACTGCCTTTTTGTTATTATTACAAGATGAGAACTCAGGTTGTCTGGGCAATTCTCTAGCTCAGAATTCACACCTTTAGTTCAGGCCTTTAGGGGGAGTTTACAACTTTGGACTTCTGAGGAGGAGTTTACATGTTTAAAAGAAGTTTGCACCTTTAAGAGGAGCAAGTTCATTGGTTGAAGTATTTCCCCAAGCCCCTTTGAGTTCTCACTACAATCTCTTCCAGGATAAAAGAGGGCAGCATTGGCTCTGGAGAGTAGTGGAGCCTGAGAGTCTGAGACTGAGTTGAGATGGCATTCTGGAAGGATAACTTTGAGACTTCAGGACCTTTACAGGAAGGCTTTAAGTTCATTCCTATTATGGATAATGCTTCTTCTTAGTTTTGGATAGATACTACTTTTTAAGAAAGGCTCCAATTATGTTTATGCGTTCTAGTATTTTGTTTTTTCCCAAGAGTGTTGTATTTTGTCAAAAGCTTTTTCTACATCTATTGAAATAATCATGTTTTGTTTTTGTTATTGATATGGTCCTAATATGTTGACATATTAATGTTATTGATATTTGTAAATTATTATTATCTTCTATATACTATTCAGTAAATGATTATACACTCAGACTCACTTTCCACAACATCAATGGCCTAGAGCAGTGGGCCTCATATTTCCCATCTTCATCACCATAGATGTAATCTGCTTCCTTTTTATGCCAATCCCTCCACTGTCTCAGGCTCAACTACTCTCCAGACCCAATGTTGCCCTCTTTTATGCTGGAAGAGATTGTAGTGAGAACTCAACGGGGCTTGGGGAAATACTTCAACCAATGAACTTGCTCCTCTTAAAGGTGCAAACTTCTTTTAAACATGTAAACTACTCCTCAGAAGTCCAAAGGTGTAAACCCCCCCCTAAAAGCCTGAACTAAAGGTATGAATTCTGAGCTAGAGAATTGCCCAGACAACCTGAGTTCTCATCTTGTAATCCTAACACCTTTTCATTTCTGTACCCCCAGAATAAATAGGTACCCCAAATCAGGAGTACACTGAGGATGAGTTTCTAAGATTTTAGTATGAGCATTTGTACCTCAGAAATTGGCAGTCTATAAATTAGGACTTAATTTATCATTTTATTGGTTGTCTAAGTTTTAAGAAAGTGTTAATAATGAAAATCATACTTATATGTGTCCATACATGTTTTCCCCCTAGAGTCTGGTTTATATTTACCCTGCCTATCCCTATGTTGTCCTGTAAACATTATTTGAGCTCAGCTCTGATAAGGCTCAATGAATGACTTCATCACCACATTGAAATAATCATCATATTAAAATATTAATAATGATGATGATAGCAACAACTGTCAATTACAGATATTTGTGGTTTGAACCTCATGAGATCTCTCACTGTAGATTCAAAGTATTTAATAGATGTGCATCATTCACTCAAAATCATAGCTCATTAGCTAGCAATGTATTTATTTATGAGTCAGTCATGAAGATACAATTAGTTCAAATTAAAGGTATTTAATTAAATAACATAATAAAAAAAAAAAAAACAATGGAGTACTGTCCTCATAAGCCTAGGACATACCCTCCTAAAATTTTTCCTACTATCTGTAGCAAAGACAAAAACACATGGCGATCATGCATGAGAAGTATTTGTAGCTTGGTACATGCATGGAGGAACAACTTTTATCTCCAGTGTTGAATGACCACCAATGTCTTCTAGTGATCTTTTCATGTTTATGTTATTGAACCTGGTCCTTACTAATTCTGGTAACTCCATTGGGTTTGTTGCTATACAAATCCTCAAAATTCTCATGATATTTTACGGAAACAATATTTTCTACAGGGCATTGTTTTTGCTAACAATTTCTAGGCTCATTTCTTTAAGCTCACTCATTGGTCATCTACTGTCCATAGAACTTCTCCTAGTTAACAACTGCGATAGCCAGTTATCAAGCCTCATGATCCCCGATAAAATTAAGTCTTTTATTTTCTACCCTTATTTCTAGGCAGAGGCTAAAAACCTCTGTAACAGATAACCTTATTTAGGGTTAGAGACTCACAATCCTTTGTTCTTAAGCATTCAGATGATTTTGAGCTAAAGCAAAAAATACATGATGGAGGTAAACCCTTTGTGTTACAAACGTCTCATCTCATTTCTGCCTTTGTTGGTCTTTATTTGACCCCTATTCCCATTGACAAGAACATAATCTTAGAAGGCATAAAAAACCAAACCAAACCAAATAAACAAAGCCCCCCAAATATACAATAAGTAGCTATATCTTTTTGAAAATTAATTCTCTGTATTATCAGAAAAGTCTCAAGTTGATCCTATCAAAAACTTAAAAGGAACTTAGAGATGATTTACTTTATCATTTTCAGATGAGGCAACTCATAGAGGAAAATCATAGAAGGAATTGTTGTCCCTGGACGTGGTCATAGACTTAAAGCACACCAGCCCAACCTCATATCTGACATTGATCACCTCTGGAATGAGTCATTGATGAGGCAACAAGTTAGGGAAAGTATTGGATTTGAAATCTGGACTTGAGTGCTCATCTTCTATATTTAGGGGCAATTCCCTTAATCTCTGAGGATCTTAATTTTTTCATAAAATGAGATGGTTGAACTTAGTGCCCTTTATGGTTCTTTCCAGCTATACATTTATGATTTATTATTCAAGACAATCTATAAAATAGCTGGGATTCATCTGGTAATAGTGTTTATACTGATGATTGATGGAATGCTTCCCACTGTGCCTCTTTATTCATTTTATAATTTAACATTAAGCCATTCCTGAACTTCTTTCTGCAGTCATCTGAGCCAAGGAGTGATGTTGCCTTCCACCAAAGGAAAGGCTGTCTTCCCTTGCCAGGATTATTACAGCATTAGTCAGTGCTATATTGGGATGGTGACTGTTCTACGCTGGCTGCTGCTGATGACTGATCTCATATATGAGTGGCAACCCATGCCATTCTGCCAGTCTCAGGAGCCTGGAGAATGACTCCTAGGTTTGATTCGTAGCTCTTTGAGCACTGGTACTACACTAGGCTGAAGGAGTGTGGGCTCAGGATGTGCCAGGGGAAAATAGTGTCTCCTGAAATGCACAGTGCCTGAATCACAACTTCCCAGGCTACATTTCTATATTTACCAGACTAAGATGGCTGCCAAGGTCCCACCTATTCTCATGTGACTCTTATCCAGCTTGGGATATAAAGCTAACTATTTTTAAAATGAGTCGTGAATGTAACATTTTCCGTCTCCTTGGAAGATTCTAATTATCTCTTTGTTAGACATCCCTCTGTTCTCAGCAACTCTATCTGATTTCACTAGATCTTCCTTTATTTTAGGAAACTGTGCAAATAATTCTATTTCTTTAAAGATTTTATGAGTTTGAAGTACATCTTATAAAAGAGATAATGAAAAAGGGATTAGATCTTGTATGTACATAGTTGTTTGCATGTTGTCAACCCCATTAGAATATGAGTCTCTTGATAAAAGGAATTGTTTTTTCCTTTCTTTGTATGTCCAGCACTTGGTTCAATACATGGATTAATAAATGTTTGTTAATGATAGTGCTCGTTAATAAATGCTTATTGCTTGATTGACAGAGAAATGATCTTGAACTAGTAGCTTAAACTTTCTGAGTCTTGATTTTTCTTGTTACAAAAAGGGAAATGTCAACACTTGCACCATCTAAGTCTTAGAGTATTAAGAAACTCAGAATCTCATAGTAGGTAAGAGACTTCAGAAAACAACTATTCTAACCTTAATCTGCATATGAATCTTACACATACACACACACGTTTAATTAAATTGATGTTTAAATTAAAATGGTTTTTTACAAATAAAGCTAATGCAGCCAAGATCAGAAGGAAAGCAGAAAATTTGGAAACTAATTTAGATGGTTTCTCAGATAAAGCTTTCATGTTAAATATATAAAGTACTTTCTAAAATATATAAGAATACGAGAATGAGTCACTCCCCAATTGATAAAGTCAAATGATGTAAACAGTCTTATAATGAAATGAACAATATATAGTCATATGAAGAATGTTCTAAATCATTATTGATTAGAGAATGCAAATTAAAACCTTGAGATCTAATTTTGTACCTAGCAAATTGGCTAAAATAATTGAAGGGGAAAGTGACAATTCTTGGAGGAAATGTGGAAAATTTGGGATGGACACAAAATCATCTTCTGTGGAATTGTGAACTAATCCAACCATTTTGGATAGCAATCTAGACTTTTGCTTAAAAGGGTTATTAAACCATTTATACTCTTTGATACAATAATACTATTACTAGTAATACCACATCTATTTCCAAAGATGGTTAGGGTAAAAGGAGAAGAATCTATATGCTCTGAAACAGTTATGGCTATTCTCTTTGATAAGTCAAAGAACTAGAAATTGCAGTGATGCCCATCAATTAGGAATAATCCATGGTCTATGACTATGATGGAAAGTATAGTCATAGACCACGGATTATTTCTACTTTACTATAAGAAATGATGAGCGTAAGAAGAATATGGAAAGACTTGCAGGAAATAATGAAGAGCAAAATGTATGGAACCAAGAGGACACTATATATACTTGCAGCTATATTGTTTCAATAATGAATTAGAACAAATAAATCATTTTGTCCATTATAAATACCCAAATTAACTATAAAAATATGAAGATGCTATCTGCATTTGGTGAAAGAATTGACAAATAGAAGTATGTATAAAATAATTTCACATGTATATCTATGTCTATATAAATATGTGTGTATCTGTGTCTAATGGAAGCCATTTTTGTGGCAGACATGGGGAGAAGGAAAAAAAGAAAAGAAAAATAAATTTGCAAGATTTCTTTATATATTTAAAAAAGAATAGCATGTTTTTTATAAGAAATTTGCAGTTCCATGTCTAATCATTTTTTAAAATTCTGTACTGTTTAATTCCATAAATTTAAATAATTAAAAAAGTAGTAATTCCCCTCACGAAGTCCACAATCTGACTCTTGCATTTTTATATCCACAATGCCTAGCACAGTGGCTGATCTATACTGGGCACTTAATACATACTTAACTTTAGAAAGTATTACCAAAAGAAAATAGACTACTAATTGTCAGCTTCATAGAAAGACATTTTCTTCTTAACATTGAAATAAATATTGTATCTTGTATTAATTCTGTTTTGCAGATTTAAGTAACTGAGAGATATAGTAAACTTTTCTTGTTTGTAGAGCAAAGAAGTAGAGAACAGTGTTAGGTTCTTACTAAGTGCTAATGAGATAATGAGATATTAGGTTCTTACTAAGTGCTAAGTCGGTACTTAACAATTCTCTAGTTCCGGCCTTTCCTGGTAGTTTGACTTGTGAATTCCTAAGGAAGAGCTTGCGTCATTGGGAGGAGCAAGCTCATTGGTTGAAGTGGTTCTTCCCAGAAGCCCTTGCATTATCTCACACCCATTCTCTGGGAGGATGAAAGAGGCAACATTGGGCCTGGACAAGCAGTCTGGACTGGGGAAGGACAGGAGCTGGAGGAGATTCAGAGCCAGGATTCAGGAAGAAGAAGAAGCTGGCTGGAGGCTCCAGAGACCTCCCAAGAAACCTGCTCATAGAGGAAAAAGATTATACAGAAAAGAAACCTCCTCCCAGAGAAGGATTGCAACTGAGAGACAATCAGAACATTACAATTGGCGCCCAATGTGGGGTCTAACCCGACTTCAAGGTACAAAGTTCCTTTCATTACCTGTACTATCTCTCTAAAGTAAGTGTCACAAATACCACAAATTGTGTATGTATTCATGTATGTTTGTGTATCTACATATGTGCATATGTATATATGTGTATTTGTATATATTTTTACAATTTATTCATGCTTAACCTTTTTGGGGAATAGGGGAGGAAGAGAAAAAAAAGAATCAAGTAAAAGTGTACAGTAGAGCATAAAAGAAAACCTACAAGGAAGCTAAAATGAGTATATTTGAATGTGTAATATTTATTATTTAGATTTTCTTGAAATGGAAATTTTTTGTTTTATATATTCAATCCTCTCATGTTCTGCTCTGCACATGCTAAAGTTTTTTTTCTTTTTTCTTTTTTTTTTTCTTTTCTACTTTGTATTTAAATTTAAAATAAAGAAAGAAAGAGAAAGAAAATTGAATTCAGTTCTAGCTTCTCAGGAAAGACACCTATAGGAACACAACTATTTCAATTTTTGGCAGTCCTGATTCCTGTCAGTTCTACAGTACAAATTAATCTGATTGGGTCCCATTACTTTCCTGAAGTATTTCCCCAGTGTTATCCAAAAATTCCTTGTAGAACCTAAATAAGACACAGTACTAGCATGAAGCCTGACAGTAAGCATTATATAAAGTCTGGGTATATTGAATTGAATTTTTAATAAGCTATTCTAGGTTAATAATACTTCATAGAAACATTACAAATGCTAACTATATTTCCCTCCATTTATTCTATTCTCTCTCTCCTTTCACTCTGTCCTTCCTCCTGACCACTCACTTCCCCAATATGACTTTTTTTCTATCAGCTTTTGCTCCTCCCATATTCCATTCCCCTTCTATTTTCCAGCAGGGTAAGTTAGATTCCTATACTCACATTGAATGTATATATGATTTTCTCTTTGAACTAAGTCTGATGAGAATAAGATTCACTCACTCCTCCTCTCCTCTCCTTAATTCCCTCAATTATAAAAGCCTTTTCTTGACTCTTTTAAAGACAGATTTCATCTTTTTTTTGGATATTATCCCTTCATAGTCAACTTACACCTGTGCCTTCTGTCTATATATACTTCTTGTAACTGCCATAATAATGAGAAAGATCTAATGAGTTACAAGTATCATCCTCTCATTTACTAATATAAACAAGTAAACCTTATTAAATCCCTCATGATATGACTTTCTTAATTACCTCCTTATGCTTTTCCTGAGTCCTGTATTTGAAAATCATCTCTGATCTTTTCATCTGAACGCCTGAAAATTCTCTATTTCATTGAATGTTCACGTTCCCCCTGGAAGATTATACTGTTTTACTGGGTAGGTGATTCTTTGTGAATCAAACTAGGTGATCCTAGTTCCATTGCTCTCTGGAGTGTAATATTCCAATACCTCTGGGCCTTTCATGTAAAAACTGCTAAATCTTATGTTATCCTGACTGTGACTCCATTATACTTGAATTATTTCTTTCTGGTTGCTTGCAATATTTTCTCCTTGACCTGGAAGTTCTGGAATTTGGATATAATATTCCTGGGAATTTTCATTTTGGCACCTCTTTTAGGAGATAATTGGTAGATTCTTTCAATTTCTATTTTACCCTCAGGTGTTATAAGCCAGAACTTGAAACAAGGTGCTAAGTCACTGGAATTGATGGAGACAATGATTATGTACTTAGTACTTATTAGAGTTCACACCTTTAATAGAGCATATATAAGCTAGGAGCCTCAACCACTTTGGGAGATGCAGAGTCAGGATTCAGTCGAGGAGATTCACAAGTTGAGGAGATTCACAAATTGGGCAGAACTATAAGCAAGAAGCTCTCAGGGCCAAACACAGAAGCCCACAAGCCCCACTCTCTTGGAGAAGGAGTCAGATTCATTCTATTTTCTACCTTTGTGCTGGCTGGAGGCTTTGGATTCAGAGGGAGCTAGAGGCTGAAGCTGGAAGAGACAAAGCTCTCAGAACCAAGGAGAGAGAGGCCTCTAAGAAAGCTAATCAGGCTATTTTGAAGGAGACAAATCTGGACTGCATTTGGGGTGATTATTGAACTGAACTGAAACTAAGGCTGCTCCCAGAAGCCCCCCAAGAAACGTGCTCCAAGAGAACATTATATTTTAGCGAAGAATATTACACTCAGGTCCTAGAACATCAGGAACAGTGTTAGTAAAGAGATCTCCTGTGAGCTGAGACGTCTTATCACCCCCACTACCACTGCCCATGCCCACTCTTGATGATTTCTCAAATCCTCTGACAACCTTTCCTGCCAATCTTCCAAGTCATCTAGAAACTACCCGTGTTGCTTTAGGCCTCTTTTTGCTTTGCTGGTGGTGGGGCCCAGGCTGGGGGCTTCTCAGACCTGTGCTGATGCAACCTGCCCTGGGACTACAACCAGACTTCCACCCCAATACCAAAGCCTTTTCCTGTTGACCTTGTAAGTTACCTTTAGCTGGAAAATTATTCTACTCTGTTATTTTTTTTGTGTGTGTGTGTGTGTGGTTGTGTGTGTGTGTGTGTGTGTGTGTGTTCTGATGCTTTAAAATTTATTTAGAATTTGTTCATTATTGAAAGGAATTTAGAGTGGTCTGGGAAAGAGGTGGATAAATTCCCTGCCCTTATTCTGCCATTTTCATGTTCTTGTTTCTTTACATAGACACACCCTATCTTGAAAATATTTTAATGACATCTTTAAAAAAAAAAAAAAAAGAATTTACTTCTTCATAACTGACATTCATTTTTTCTCTCCCTCTTCTATTCTGTTCCTTTTGTTGCTTTTATCCTCTTCTCACAAAATTCCCCCCCCCCTTTTTTTAAGAGATTAAAAAAATTATTATCTTTTCTCTACTCAACCCAGGAATGGGTGGGGTACATCTCCAGTTTCCCTTTTTCATCCTCTCCCTATTCATTATAACTTTATCCTCTGTTATCTGTTCCAGAAAACATTGATTTGCTTACACAGGATTATGAAATTTAATCAATATAGAGCTTTAACTTATTTATTCCCTCCATTATCCTGATGTCTTTTTTTTTTTTAACCCCATGGATCTTTATTTTACCCTTTTTGCATTTGTTTTCTTTTTAATAAAAGCTTGTAAATGTGAGAAGGTAATTATGTTGTTGCTGCTTGTTGCTGTTGTTTTTAAAAGAATAACTCATATCTCGTTGAAAATTTGACTTTTTTAATGGAAATTCGTTTCACAACTAAAGAATTCTTTTTGGTTGAAGATTAACCCTTAGCTTTTTGGAATGCTGAATTTCATACTTATCCTTTATTTTTCAGAATGGACAAGCAATTCTGGCAATTTATACTGGTTTTTGTTCATAGCTAAATCACTTTTTTTTCTCTGGTTATAAAATTTGGCAGTAATTATTGAAATTGTGATGTCTAACAACAAAGGGATCTCATTTTATATTTTTTTAATGTAAGATTAGCAGATAAATGTAGACACATGAATCAATCTAATGAGAAAATGATCATCATTAAAAAGTAAGTTGATATAACAGAAAGAGTATTAGTCTTAGTCAAGTCAATTTTGTAATACTGAATCTCAATGTTAAAGGACAACTCAGTAAACATCTAGTTCAAGCTATTTCAGAATAGGAATCTCCTGTAAAATGCCCTTAACATATAATTATTCAATTATCTATTAACTGTGAATAGCATAATTTTGCAGAAATTAATTCAGTACCCTGAATCTTGATGTTTTAATATGTAAAAATGTACTTGTGCTTCATAACTCATAGAGTTGTAAGGAGGAAAGTGAAATTTAAAAGACTGTCTAAAATATAAGATATCATTATTACCACTGGCTAATTTATTTTAAGCAAGTCTTTTAATTACTTTGAGCCTCAAGCTTCAGATCAATAAAATGAAAAAAATTTTTGACTCATTTAGTTGTGAGGATTTGATCAAATTGGATAATAAATATGAAATACTCTGGAATTTTGAAACATTAAATGTATATGTTATGCATAATAAGTTTAATCATATCTATGACTCAATTTCTTCACCTGCAAATTAGAAGGACTTTAAATAGTTCATAGGGAGATTTTTGGGTTCAAATGTGATATAATAACACATACTTTGTAAATTTGATGTGAGTAGATGTGAGGTACAACTACATTTTCTGAGCTTAGTTTACTCATCTATAAAATAGAGATGATAATAGTTGCATTATTTACCTTAGAGGATTATTATGAAGACATTTTTAAACATCAAATCTAATATATCCATATGTAATTTTATTATAGTGATGATTATAAAGGAGAGGGAACAAGCATTCAAAAACCTACTATGTTCCAGGTGCTATGCTAAGTTCTTTACAAGTATTATTTCATTTTGTAATCATAAATTAGTACACAAATATGACACATCAACATCAGCATCAACGTATTTTGGATTTCATACTAACTTTGAACAAACTAGATAGGAAAAGGAGTTAGCTTGGCCCAAACAGATGAGAGAATGTATCTTGGGAATGGCTGGCAAAGAGACAAAGACAATGATTGTGGATCTGCAATAAGTCTTGATGAACTGTAATGGTCTGGATGTGATTGGAACTGCCCAAAAGGTTGAAGCTTTTCCCTTGCTATGCTGTGTCAGTTATCCTGAAATCCAAAATGAGGGTAATGTCAGCTGCCGGGTCTGGCATGGATTAGCTATCTGAAGACAAATTGTTCCTATTGGCAAAATGTGGTGGCAAATAAAATGTGGAAGAGTAGTCCTAAGGGAATCAGTCATTGCCTAGTTAACCCAGCCCTATGAGTTTCCAGAGCCATTCAGTCATAAGAGTGAGGACAGTAATAGCACATAAGAAGGGTCATCTTGCCTGCCATTCTACATGTCTGTATTATGCAAAATGATTGACAACAATGCTTTATAATAGATAGTTGACAAAAGACCCATTCCAATGTCAGAAGACATAGTCTCCTTTTCTCTGACAAAAATGTTAAAAGTATAAAGAGTTTTGTAGATCTTACTATAATTTGCCATAACAGATATACTCTTAGTTGTTCCAAACATGACTATCATGAATCAGCAATGGAAACTTGCCAGTTTTAAGGAAGATGAGAGACCTTTTCCATTCATGTCATAACACATATACAGGAGGGACTATGTATGTCTTTTTTGATTAATCAATATTAAACATTTGGCATATGTCAGATCTTTGCTAGGTGTTGGTGATTGAAGAGGGCATGGGACAGAATTGTGAAGAACACTCATATTTAAAGAGGCATAATATGGATGATGAACTAATAAATGACATTAAGAAAGAGTGGCCAGATAAATATTAGAATTAACCAAGTGAGACTAGTGCTACAAAAATGCAGAGCAAAGAGAATATCTAGGGAGAGGGTAGGATGAAGTGTTAAAAGTTGCAATTAGGTACAGAATGATAAGTAGTGAGAACAAACTAATTTTGGTGATTGAGAAATCATTGATAATTTTAAAGAAAGAAGTTATGGCTTCCTAATGAGTTTAGAAGGCAAAATTTTAAATGATAGAGAAATTCAAATAAATTATGAAACTTTAGGGAAGGAATCAATTGATATAGAGAGATGAAGTATTTGATGGGAGTAGATGACTGATGGTGTAATTTACTAAAGACAAAAGCAGGGGATCAAATAAAATTGTACAGGGTTTGAAATTAAGAGAAGGGTCATCTCTTTGTCAAAGATTGAGGAAAAGGAGACAAGCATGGAAGATGATATCAGGGCTTTTTAGTTGAACAGAAAAGGGACCTTACTTTGAATGCCCTCAATTTTCTTTTCCAATAAAATAAGAAACAAATCTCAACTGAGAGAAGAAAAGAAGGAAAAGGTAAGAGACTTGAGGAGAGAAGTTTGCAGTTGCTTTTGTGGCCATTAAGATAAATCATCAATTAGGAACATAATCATTACCTTGTGGCAGCAAAAATCCACTTGAGATCAGATAACATGAATTTGTAATGTATTGGACAATCTGGAGAGTTGTATGTTCTTTTCTAACTATGTTCAATGACTTATGAGAGGGTGAAGAAGAGGTAATAAAATTCCAGGCTGACATTTGGCAAGAGTACAGCTGAGACAGGATAAATGGGACAATGTATTAAGAACTGAGGACAGTTTAAAGTTGCAATGGATAACTGCTGATTTGAGAATGGAGTGGGAGAAAAATCAAGTGAGAACATTGGTCATGGACTGAAAAAATAGCATTAGGTAGAGGAATGTGTGGTTTCAGTGAGAAGAAAGAGCAGATTGACAAGGTCTGAGGCATAGGGAGATGTAAAGGAATGGGTGGTTATGGTCAGATAAGAGAATGTCAGTTTCTAACAGACAGTGGATTACTTATGGACAGTAAATCAAATGTGTTACTATCCCTATTTGTATGTGAGGTAGAATGAAGAAATAGGTCATGAGATTTGAGACTGATGTAATTGGTGATTAGGGAATTTAAGACAATATTTAAGTTCCCTAACAGAAGAATAAGAGTTGTGGAAGAGAGGAAAATGATGAGTCAGGTTCTGATTTCCTTTAGGAAGACTTGAATGAGCAGTGTTATCATGGGGTCTCTATGTTAAAGAGATCCTAATAAAGGAAAAGGATCCACTAGTGCAAAAATGTTGGTAGCAACTCTTCTAGTGATGGCAAGGACTTGGAAATTGAGTGCCTGCCAATCAACTGGGGAATGACTAAATAAATTATGATATATGAGTGTAATGTATATAAGAATCTATAAGAAATGATGAGCAGGCTGATTTAAGAAAGGTCTAGAAAGATTTTCATGAACTGATGTTGAGTGAAGTGAGCAGAACTAGGAGAACATTGTACACAGTAACAGCAAAACTGTGATGAACAACTATCAGAGACTTAGTTCTTCTCAACAACATAGTGATCTAACACAATTTCAATAGACTTTGGATGGAAAATGCTATATGTATCCAGAGAAAGGACTATGGAGTTTGAACACTTTTTTGTGTGTTTTTTTCCCTTTATCCTGCTTTTTCTGTCACAAGATAATGCAGAAATATGTTTAAAATGATTGTATCTGAATAACCTATATTAGATTGTTTGCTGTGTTGGGAAGATTAGAGAAGGAAGGGGAAGATCCAAAATTCAAAATCTTAAAAAGATGAATGTTGAAAACTATCTTTATATATGATTGGAATAATATTATTAGATAAAATAGAAAGACTTGGATGATAATATACTATGGGTAACATAATTTGCACAGGTTAAAATTTTGAGTACACTTCAAGGAAGAGAGATTTTTGAGTAAAGGAGGTAAAGAGTCTGGAAGCAACGGTGGGCAATAAAGGTGATTTGTTTTTTACTACCCATCCAGTAGTGCTGTGTCAGAAAATGTGAGAGAAGGCAGAGCAAATGATAGACAGGAATTTGTGGATGTAGTATCATCAGGCCAAGGAAAGCTAAGAGGTGGCAGAAACATGAAAGAAGAGGGCTTTGTTCACAAAGGAATGAGAAGAAATGGGCAAGAACAGAATGGAGCATGGATAAGAAATATACTATTTATAAGGATGAGGATGAGAGAATGAGAGGAGAGGGGGATGTATACAGTTTTATCCTCAATTATCAATGATTAATTAGCATAAGGATAGAGAGAGAAACAGAAGAAATATCCTAACGACTAAGTAAGCTGCTAAATGTAAGTCATAACAGCATCCTCAAGGATGAGCTTGAAAATCAGCATCCTAAGATACAATAGGAACATAGAATTGATAACAATACAATGAACAAATAGGTTTAACTTCAATAATAGCAATCCACTCTGACAGAATTTAAAATTTTATAACTTGTTCTCTTCACAGCAGCTCTGTGGGGTGGTAGGAACCAAAATCATTATGCCCATTTTACAATAAAGAATCTGTGTCTCAAAGAAATAAAATTACTTATTCAAGGCAAAATCACTAGTAAATGGCAAGTTGTTGTTTTGTCATTTCAATTGTGGCCAACTCTCCCTGACTCAATTTAGGATGAAAGAAGCTTCTTTGGTGGCAAAGACACTGGAGAAGATTGCCATTTCCTTCTCTAATTCATTTTATAGATGAACAAAATTGAAACAAAGATGGTTGCCCAGGTTCACAAAGCTAGTTAAGTATCTGAGACTGATTTTGAACTCAGATTTTCCTCAATACAGGCTTGGGGCTCTTTGCACTGTACCTCCTAGCTGCCTATCAATGCATGACATTGTACTAAAAGTCAATTGCCTCCCTCTTGGTGCAGTACTTTTTGCATGCCTTTATGTGTTTTAACATATAAGCCCAATCGTTATTATGTTGAAAGTTTGATTAATATAACAAATTACTAGTAGATTGTAGTCATTAATGGTCATTGATGTAGAATATTAATCTCAGAGAAAAAAGGAATTGGAAGTAGTGCAAAGGGATTGGAGTTGAAAGACCTGGACTCAAAACCTGGCTCTCAAACCAATCATTTTAATTCTCAAGGCCTCAGGTTCATCATCAATAAAATGATGGAACTAATCTTAGTCCCAAAGAACAGATAGATCATATATCTAGTTCTGAAAAGCCAGTTAGTCTTACTACCTTATTTTTAGGGATGATGAAACAGAAGTTTAGAGAGGTTATTACTGGCCCGAGAATCACATATGTAGTAAACATCAGAAGTCAGATTTGAATCCTGGCCCTCTGACTCCAGTTAATGCTTCTTCTACTATATCAAATCTTCTGCTTGATGAGACATATTTCCTTTTAATAAATAGTTGTGGGATTGCGGCTTGGAATGTGAAATGGTATATTAAATGTGGTTGCTATCTGGGTCAGTTTTACTTAACATTTTTTCTACATTACCAGAGAGGGTTCTTTTAGGGTGAATGGGTTATAGTAGGAAAAGACTATAGGGTAAAAAACAATTAAAACAGGATATTGAATTAGTTGAATACTAAAACATTTATATAGCATGATAAGGTTTATAAAATACTCTACATGTTCGTGTTTATTCTTTATAATTACCATGTGAGATGTCATGATTCCCATTTCACATAAAAGAAAACTAAAGTTTACAGAGAGGTTAAATGACATGTCCAGGGTTACACAGCTAATTTGTTTAAATTGATATTTGTACTTTTGTCTTCCTTATTCCATCCACTGCTCTTCATCTAGAATAGTGCAATGCCTTTACAAAAGCAACTGACTACTCACAGCTTTAAACCATGAATTCCTACAATGATGTAAAAAATGATAGTGTTTTAATTCCTGGCATGCTTGCACCAAAGCAAATTGGCTGAGATGTTGGAAGTCTAAGCCATTTATTTCTGAAACTAATTCTCCTTTACCCTCCTTACATAAGCCCTTTTATAGTTTATTTTGGTATAGAGGGGGTACCATACCATGTAAGGAGTGGATAATTTGGTTTCCTTGACCCTTTAAGCTGACAGACTAAAAGTTCTGGTAATTATATTGGGTTAGGATCTTCTTTGCTAAAGCAGTTGCTGTGTTGAGAGTTCTTGGCCCACAGAACAAATTACTTTGCCCTTCAGGGAGTCCTCAGTCAGAACAGCCTTCTCAAGGATGCAGCTTGAATCTAATCCACATGCATTCTGTTTTACACCACCACCTACTTGTACCACTTAAAAGCTCTGTGTAGGCTGCTTGTACCTAAGCCCTGGCTTAGGGAATAAAGAGCATTAAGAGGCCAGCAGGACCAATATTTTGTGAGATGATATTTTTGGTTGAGATAATAATAGTCACTTAACTTTTTAAAGTGCATGTAGAAAGTACCCCTTGTCAGATCAGAGATAGCCTTGACTATAGAACCATGAGCTTATCAAAAGATTCCACCCACAGTTAAGTAGGACATGCGATCCTCTAGTTTAATGCCTTTCCCTTGTTTCATGCCTTCTTCTTCCTAAACCAGAGACTCAAGGAAGAATCGGTTTTCTTATGTGGAAATCAGATTTTTGCCTAAGTGATAATAACTTGGTAGAGTGTCAGGATACTGGATCATGATTTAACTATTTGAGAAAAGAGGATGGGGAAGACAGCATAAATTAAAGACATTATATATTTTATGTACATATATATTTTATTTATATATGTATGTGTTTACATATACATATATACACGAACATACATATATATACATTTAAATATGTACATACATAGAAAGAGAGGGAGAATTTAGAATTGGAATAAATCTTAATAACTTAGTCTATATCTCTCACTTAGTAAATGGGAAAACTAAGGCTCAAAGCAATTGACAACCAAAGTCAGTAAAGTTTATGGATTAATCAGAATTGACAACAAACATCTTGATTTTTTCTGAGAGTATGGTATTTTTCTATGATATAGTAATATTTTACTACGAATTTTCTTCCAGTATCTTCTTTGGAGAGAGGCAGAAAGGGAGGGGAAAGAGTAAATGGAAGGCATAAGACATTCATTAATTTGACATATATTATTGAATGTTTTATACATACAAAGCCCTGTAGTAGAAACTTTAGATGAGGGGAAGATGCAGATGTTATTATAAAGTTTTGTTCAACAATTCTACAATAAGTGATAGGAATTAACCCAAGGCAAATAGGCCATAATATAGCATGATCCTAAGTCAAAAGCAGTTTACATTTTTGTCTTTATATCTTTAGCATCTAGCATACTGTCTGATATATAGTAGGTATTTAATAAATGTTTGTTCAAATGTCAATTGTCAGTTTCTAACTGTTGGATAGGAAACATGATAATATAGTGAATAAAGAATCAGCCTTGAAATCAGGATGATCATTCCTCAAGTCCTCCCTCTGACAAAACAGGTTCTGTAATTTTAATCACATCAACTAACTTCTCAGTACCATAGAAAAACAAATCTAAAAGATAAGGATTCTTAATTGTTTTATGTGTGTATATATATGTCATAAAACCCTTTTAGCAATATGATAAAGCTTATGGTCCTTTCTAAGAGTGATGTTTTTAAATGCATACAATAAAATAAAAAAGATTACAAAGGAAATAAAATATGTTGAAGAGCAGTTATCAATTGGAGAAGAAAATGCCAAACCATCTCATTATCTCTGCCAAGAAAACCCCAATTAGGGTCACAATGAGTTAGATATAATTGAAAAGAACTGAACAACCACAAAATAATTGAGATAGGTAGATATAGATATAAGCAATTCACAGACACCAGGTTAAGTAGTCCTGATCTACGATTATAAGTTGCAGACATAGTGTCCATCTGCATTAGCAGATGGAGTTTCCTCACTGGGAATTCCCTACAACAGTGAAATTATAGGTCATGTCTGAAAGGAGGACAGCAAAATTTAAATGAAGGGCTTAAAGGGGGAAGGAAGACCACTTCTGCTGAGGTTTGTGAGTGAAGACCTCCCTGGAGGAGATGGCATGTGAGTAGAAAATATACCTTTTTTGATAGGAGAAGAAAACATAGAAAGGGAAGGAGTAAGTGGATGACTATGGTATATTCAGGGTAACAGCTTGGATATCCAAGAAGACAAGATATCCATTAAAGAAACAAAGATGTTTTGTGAAAATCTCTATCCTTTTAGATTAATGTTTAGAAAAAAAAAATGGAAAGGTCATAGCAAAGCAAGCACTGGGCCATGATATTGGGTTAGCAGTCTTCTGTTCCAAATTTTCTCCTCCTTCCTCCCAGCCCCTCCCCGAGATGGCAGGTAGTCCAATATAGAACATTATCATTTTCTTTGATAAACTTGATGGAATGTGATAAACAACTTGCCTGCCACTCTTCCAAAACTGATAGCTGTAGATATAAAATTCATGGAAATTCGTCAATATGATGCAGTTTTTTTCTTTATCACATTCAAAAGTTATAATTTCATCAGTGTGATCATTCCTTCCATTAATACCAGCTTCTATTTCTGCATTAAAATTTCTAGAATTTTGCATATATGATTTCATTTGATCTTCACACTTTTATAAGATATTAAGCCATTTTCCAGTTGTGTCCAATTCTTCCTGACCCCATTTGAGGTTTTCTTGGTAGATTATGGAGTGTTATATACCCTTTCCTTCTGCTCATTTTGCAAATGAGAAATTGAGGCAAAGAGACTTGCCCAGGGTCATTCAGCTAGTAAGTGTTTGAGGCTAAATTTCAATTTGTGAAGATGAATCATCTGGACTCCCTCCCAGCACTCTATCCTTTTTGCAGACTTTGTGATCTCCTCTGAGATGAGGTTGTTATAATACAGGTGGCAACCTTCTGTAGTTCTTAATGATTGACCTTCATGAGACCAAAGTCAATTCAGTACAACTGAATAAACATTTATTAAACACCTATGCATTAGGTACTGGAAATTCAGATGCAATAGCAAATAGTACCTGACTTCAATTAAATCACACATAAATACCCATATAAATGTGTTTCCTTGTACGTATTAATTATTATACAAGAATGTGTATTATACACATGTGTATATGCATGCATACAACACAAATATATGTATATCATGCATACACACAAATACATGTGTGTAAATATAAATATATATATGTGTATATAATCCATGTATATACATAATAAACAATATATGCTACAAGTGTGTATGTTTATATACACATGCCTATGTATACACACACACACAAATATATCTGTTTATATGTATATATGTGTATTATCTGTTTCTCTCTCTCTGTATCTCTGTCTGTTTCTGTTTCTGTTTCTCTCTCTATCTCTATCTTTCTCTCTGGAAGTTAACCTCAGAGACAAAACTCTAGCAATTGGGGGTATAGGGAAAGGCATAATGTAGGAGGTGAGATTTAACCTGTCCTGAAAGAAATCAGAGATATTAAGAAGCAGAAAAAATAAGAACTTTCAGATCCTGTCTCAAGGACTGCTAGTACAAAGGTAAAAGCTATAGTGATGGAATGATGTGTATGAGGACCAGTAAGTTTAATAGTGCAACCAGAATAAGTAGAATAAATATGTGAAGGGTATTTCTGAGTAAGAAGATTAGGGAAGGGAAAGGAAAACCATTTATTATGTGACTCCTATATGTCAAACACTGTGCTAAATACTTTACAAATATTATCTCTGTAAAGCTCTATGAAGAACATTAAATGCCAAACAGAGATTTTTATAATTAAACCTGGAAGTAATAGGGAGTAACATGAGTTTATTGAGTAGAGGAATTACATGTGTAGATATAGCTTAAAGAAACTGATTGTACCTTGGAATTAAAAATAACCTCAGAGGCCATCTAGTCAAAACTACCTCTATATCTCTTCTACAGTGTTCCCAAACGAAGATATAACTTCTTGAATATTTGTGAAATCTCAATGAAAAGAAATTCCCTGAAATTCAAGGCAGGCTATTTTATTGCCAGAAGGCATTTAGAGTCATGTAGTGATACCAAAGAAGAATTTTCTTTAATGAAAGTTAAGACTGAACACCAAAGTAATATCACTTTTACCATAAATGCCATCATTCCCAATCAAAATAAAGGGGGAAAAGTCACATGCACTATTTGCTCCTAGAGACTTTGTCAAACCTGGAACAGGTAGCCAGACATATAGTCATTTGTGTTTCTGAACTTGGGGGGTTGTATTCATTCTCCAGACAAATATTTATTCAATTTTTCTTTAGCTTTCTGTGGAAAACTGCTAAGAATGGACTTCATTTATCATTTTTAGACTTCCAACCCAAAAGTATTTTATACAATTTTGAAGAACCCAGAATCAGAAAATAATCAGCTTAAATTTTTTCTGCAGGGGGAAGGTTAGGAAGGGGTAGAGGAGAAGGAAGGTGGGTATCACAAAAGTTTCTGGTGACACTTTCCTTGACAAATGAAGGAATTGGTTATTCAGCCTGTCTCCTAGATATCTTTCACTTTCTCTGCCATGATTATTTTAACTTGCATCTTTGTCTGGCAATCACTTCTCTAGGACCTTCGGATAACATCAGATAACAGCTACTATCTACTAATTTAATCTGTCACACTTCGTTGCTTATATTTAGCACCAGGCACCTCTCTCCAAGCACCCAGCAGCTTTCAAACCACGCTAAGCCAGAGAAATGTGGGTTTGTTTTTACCCTATGGTTATATATTAAAACAGACACACACATGCACACACACACATATACACATACCAGGAAAAAAAAAGGCATCCTGAAAAATATGGCCTTTCCTATACACAAAAAAGAAGACGAAGAAGACAGTTTACACTGTTGTGTAGCAAAGACCATATTTTCTCGTATTTAGGAACAAAGACATGTCAGGCTTTATTGAGCACATCACTAACTATATAACTAGCGTTAAACACTCTATTTGCAACTGTTGCTGTGTATTTTGTGTGTGATTATCACCCCTAGATCTGCATCCTATAAAAAGATATTTCTGTTTGCTTAATTATAAAGCTCTTTATGAACAGGCTCATCTGTAAATAGCTTGGTGCAGCTGAAATAGAAATATAATTATAATGAAGGCAGATGTTTGTGAGATACTTCTCATGAAACTTGTTCTGAATATACAAAGGAGAGATGGTGTGTGTGTGTGTGTGTGTGTGTGTGTGTGTGTGTGTGTGTGTGTGTGTGTGTGTGTGTTTACTTAAGGGCCAAAGTCAGAAGCTAAGTATGCTAGCCCAGATATTTATTTGGGGGTCAGTTTTATAGACTTACTCCCCCATCCTTTTTTTCCTGAAACTGAGCAAGTTGAGAAAGGAGGGGCCCACCTAGTTTTATTTCTCAGCATGAGGGAAGACTGATTTGTAAAATAACAGCTTTTTAGGTAAAACCACAGAATGAGAACTCCTGAAAAGGAAGTTAGGATGGGGTGTGGGGGGAGAGCCAGCCATCCTCACCCATTTACCCTGACATCCATGCAACTTTTGTTGTATTCTGTCATTATGTTCACAAGGGCTGCAGGGTCTCACATCAGTCAAGGGAGGTTTCCTTGGTGATAAAGCTGTCTCCTTTCTCTTGACAAAAACTTACAAAATTACCTCTCAACACTTATGGGAGAAATGTGAAGCTTTATTGTTCAGGGAGATTGTTTAAAAAAATGCTGAATTTACTCACTATTCTACTAGTGGCCTTTTTTGGAAATGGAGTGGCCTGATTAAAATATAAAACAAATAACAACTAAAAAAATCATTCCAACTGCCAGCTCTCTTTTAAGAGATCCTAATGCAAAAATCTCGTAACCAGATTCCTGGCCAGTGCAAGAAACTTGGGACAGAGTCCCCTGTACCCCAGAGAAGAGCCCATTTTTTAAATGAGAAAAAAACTCCCAAAAAGAATCTTTACTATAGAAAATTACTGTGTTGATATGGAAGATCCAAACACAAACTCAGAAGAGGGCAACAATGTCAAAATGCCTCCATGCAAAGCCTAAAAGGGAGAGATGAATTGATTTTAACCTTTAAAAATCCTCTTGGAAGAGCTCAAAAAGGATTTTGTAATCACATAAGAGAAGAAGATGAAAATGTGGGAGAAGAAATGAGAGTTAATTAAGAGAATTAGGGAAAAAAAGAGTCAACATCTTGGAAAAGGAAGCACAAAAATTCATCAAAGAAAACAAGTTCTTAGAAAACAGAATTGACCAAATGAGAAAAAAAAATCTACTGAGGAAAACAATGCCTTAAAAAGTACAATCATCCAAATAGAAAAGGAAGTATAAAAGTTAACTGAAGAAAATAATACCTTAAAAATTAGAATTAGGCAAGTAGTGACTAATGACTCTATGAAACATCAAAAATCAGTCAAGTAAACTCAAAAGAATGCAAAAGTAAAAAAAAAATGTACAAAATACCCTATTTGAAAACAACTGAGTTTAGGAATCTATCTTAATCAACAGTAAAGTAGGGAAGATATTAAGTAAAATATGGGATGATTAATAGAAAAGAAGGCAGATTCAGAGAGGCTGTAGAAGAAGCAAAACACTCTTGAGGAAGGAAAGGGTGAAAGAAGAGAAGGAACAAAGAGGAGGAAAAATAGAATGGAGGGAAATACACAGTAATCATTGTGAATGTTAATGGCATGAACTCTCCTAAAAGAACAAAAGCAGAGAGCAGAGTGGATCAAAACACAGAATTCTACAATATGTTTTTTTACAAGAAATGTACTTGAAGCAAAGAGATCAACACAAAGTAAAAATAAGGGGCTAGTGAGGAATCAATTATGCTTTAGCTGAAGTTAAAAAAAAAAAAAGCATGTATCATGATCTCAGACAAAGCAAAAGCAAAATTCAACCTAACTAAACAATACTAAACATATATGCATGAAGTGGTATAGGTATCCAAATTCTTTTCTTTTCTTTTCTTTTTTTTTAATTTTATAGTATCCAAATTCTTAAGGAGAAATTAAGTGAATTGTCTGTTCATTTCCTAACAAAAAGTAGAGAGAATTAAAAAATGTAAAATAGATCATTTCAATTATATTAAATTATATTTTGCACAAACAAAACAAATGAAACCAAGATAAGAAGGAAAGCAGAAAGGTGGGAAACAACCTTTACAACAAATGTCTCTGATAAAGGCCAAATTTTGCAAAAATATAAAAAATTGAGTCAAATTTATAAAGACACAAACCATTCTCCAGTTAGCAAATGCTTGAAGGATGTGAATGGGTAGTTTTCACATGAAGAATTCAAAGCTATCTATAGGCATTTGAAGAAGTACTCTAAATCACCTTTGAATAGAGAAGCACAAATTAAAACAAGTCTGATATACCAATTTAATCCTATTAGTTTGAGTAATATGACCAAAATGATAAATGTTAGAGAGGATGTGGGAAAATAGGGATGGTATGCAATTGTTGGTGAAGTTGTGAACTGATCCAACCATTCTGGAGAGCAATTTGGAACTATGACCAAAAGGCAGCCCTGTGATCTAGCAATACTACTCCTAAGTGGGCATGCCAAAAAGATCATAAAAAGGGAAAAGGACTTACATGTGAAAAAAATTACAGCAGCTCTTTGTGATAAAATATTGGAAATTGAGAGAATGATAATCAATCAGGAATAGATGAACAAAATGCAGTTCATGAATGTAATAGAAAATTCATAATTTAGGAAAACCTAAAAAGACTTGTATGAATTGATGCAAAGTGAAATGAGTAAAATCAGAAAAACATTGAATATCAACAACATTGTGTGATGATCAACTATAAAGGATTCATATCTTCTCAGCAACACATTGATGCCAGACAAGTTCAAAAGACTCACTAAAGAAAATACAATTCACATCCAGATAAAGAACAATGGATTGAATGGAAATTGAAGCATACTTTTTATACTTTATTCTTTTTCATTTTTTTCTCTTTTGATCAAAAGGATGGAATTTAACTTTCAAAACCCATTGACCCTTCCTGGAGGTTCGCTGATGCTTAGTGCCTTGCAAGAATGGGTCTTTCAAACAGGCAAGGATCAATTCTGATTTGTTAATAATTAATGAGAGAATGAATATTATAATGGTAAGTGGCTTATTCTAATGATAGACCAGGTACCTGATTGTGAGCATGTTACTTGTAGACAAAAAAAAAAAAACAAAAAAACAACTTATCTCAAATCAGACTTTGATAATTTAGACAAAAAGATCTGTCCCACCCCCTTCCCAAAAACACAATGGATCAGAGTTTATCTAGATTAGATTCATTTTTCTCTTTAATCAGAACTCAATTTCCCCAGTTGGATTGGGACTGGGTGAGGGGGGGAGGGGGAGAGAGGGAAGGATTGATGAAAATATTAAATCTTATCTTATCGTCAGCCTTATTCTTCAGTTTCTGGCTGAATAATCTATAAAGGGCTGACTCCTGGATGAAAAAAAATGAAAAGGGAAAATCCTATTTTATATTCAAAATTGGTTATTAATATAAAAGAAATGATAATTTATCTCAGTAGATATTTAATAAATATCTGATTCCTTAAAATAAATAGAAAATATATAACGATTGCTCATGTATATTGTCTGCTAGGAGTTCACTGGACAGTGGAGTTGGTTTTGCCCCTAACCTGGCAAGCATAATGGTTTTGAATTCCCCTGTATCTGAATTTGATCTCAGTTTTATAATTTCTGAGCTGAGTCACCTTGAGAAAATGACTTCTTCTTCATGGGCTTTGGCTTCCTCATTTACAAAATGAGGCAGTTGGGCTAGATAAGCTCTAAAGTCCTTTGCATCTCTAAATGACCTTTAAATAATAGATGGCTAAATATTCAAATTGAATAATAGTGAACAATTATTGGAAAAATATTATGTTTATACTCAAATTATATTATTTTTATATAATATTAAATTTTGGACATAACATTATTTTAATCTTAATATTTTAGCTAAAGGTAGATGACTCAACAGTAGGACTGCAAGCCCCCCAACTTCTCAGCAATGAGGTTGCAGTTGAGCCAGAGAGTGAAACTTCAGTGAGAAACCACAGGGACCTTGGTGGTTGTGGCTGAGTTTCATTTTGAGTTATGGAGTATGAGCTTCCCAACTTAGAGAAATGACAGAGGATGTGAATCCATGTGAACTGAAACTTAAAAATAGTCCCAGAAACCCAAGGCAAAAGGGACTATGGCTTGAAAATGTGAGGGGACTTCAACAGTATCCTAAGACAATGTAATTCTTATGCTTTCTAAAGCCATCCTGTTTTTCTAAATAATCTTTCTTGAGTAATTTTTGGAGCCAGTCCTCCTGCCATGCTCATTTTTCATCTAGAATATTAGGATAATAATAATAATAATAATAGTATTTAGTTAATATTTACTATACTAAATATACTTAATGTATTTTACTGTATTACATTACTCATAAATATCTCACTCAATCCTCACAAAACCTTCTGAGATAGGCATTTTTATCCACTTTTTATAGTTGAAGAAACTGAAGCAGAGAGAAGCTATATGATTTGCTCAGTGTCACTCAGCTAGTGTCTAAGGGTAGATTTGAAACCAGGTCTTCCTGACTCCAGACCCATTGCTGCCATAAATACACACACACACATGCACACACACAGATGTTAATATGTGACAGAGAGACAGACAGATAGACAGAAAGACAAAGAGACAGAGACAGAGAGAAGAGAGGGAAAGAGACACAGGGAGACAGACACAGAGACACAGAGACAGAGATAGAGACAGAGAGACACACGGAGACATAAACAGAGACACACAGAGAGAAACAGAGAAAGAGACAGAAACAAAGGCAGAAAGAGTAAGCAAGATTCAGAGAGACAGACACACACATGCACACACAGAGAAACAAAGAAATAGAGACAGACAGACAGAGATACAGATATAGACACACAGAGAGACAGAGAGATGAGAGAGAGACAGAGAAGCAGAAAGAAACAGAGAGAGAGAGAGAGAGAGAGAGAGAGAGAGAGAGAGAGAGAGAGAGAGACAGAGAGAGAGACAGAGAGACAGAGAGAGAGACAGAGAAGAGAGACAGAGAGAGACAGAGAGACAGGGAGAGACAGAGACAGGAAGAGACAAAAAAAGAGAGATAAAGACAGAGACAGACATAAACAGAGACATACAGAGAGAAACAAAGGCAGGAAGAGTAAAAGAGAATCAGGGAGACAAGGAGAAAGACAGACACACACACAGAGACAAAGAGATGGAGACAGACAGACAGACAGACAGAGATAGACACACTTACAGAGACATCCACAGAGAGAGACAGAAAGAGAAACAGAGAGAGAGAGAGAGAGATTTATGTCTAATAAATCTAATTAACAAGTTCTTAATTGCATATCTTTCTGCCCCAGCATCATCAATTATCTGTTGTATTCATTGAGTATATTGGTGACTCCTCTGCTTACACATACACACATGTGCACACGTACACATACACACTTACACACACCACACACACTTGCACACACACATACTTATACATATACATTTACAATACACATTTGCCCACACTTACACAATTCACAAACATCCTTACACATAATATACTACTTACAAACATATTTATACACACTTACACAATGCAATATATACTTATACATCCACTTAAATGCATAAACATATATGTTTACACACCTACTGACACAATAAAACACACACTTATACACCCTTACACACATGCTTATACACATAAAATATACTACAGACATAAACATACAGATACCTACACACATACACATGTACTTACACACAATACACATACACACATACAAAATACACACCCACTTGTACACATACACTCTCACAACAAAACACACATACACACAATATACACAGGCACTGACACACATACACACAATACATGCTTACATAACTATATACTTATACATACATATACATATTTATAATACACTTACTCAATATAACACACATGCATCCACAATACACATGCATGCTTATGCAATTCATGACTACTTATAAACATATGCATACACACTCACACATGCTTACACATATACATTACACACATACACAATACAACAAACATATGCTTACATATAAATACATACATGCACACCCTCACATACATAACACACAAGTATACACCCTTGCACACATGCATATATATGCTTACATAATATATAAAAACTTACACACATACACAATACATGCACACACACAACACACATGCATGCTTATGCAATTCATGACTACTTATAAACATATGCATACACACTCACACATACTTACACATATATACATTACACTCACATACACAATACAACGTATGATTACATATACATACATACATGCACACCCTCACATACATAACACACAAGTATACACCCTTGCACACATGCATATATATGCTTACATAATATATAAAAACTTACACACATACACAATACATGCACACACACAACCCACATGCATGCTTATGCAATTCATGACTACTTATACACATATGCATATACATTCGCACATACTTACACATGTATATGTGCAAATACAATACACATACATATACTTATATAATACAACAAACATACACTTACATGTACATACATGAACACCCTCACATACATAACACACCCAAGTATACACCCTTGCACAATGCATATACATGCTTACATAATATAACACACACACACAAACTATACACACTCTCTCTCTCTCTCAATATATACTTACACACATAACACATTTATACACTTACACACATACATACTTACAGATGTGCATACACACATTTACACAACACATACACAATATACCAAGCACATGCACACATACATATGCATATTACACACATAACACACACTATAGTATACATACTTACACAATACAACATGCACACACACACACTCACACACACATAAACTAACATTTATATATATGTATACATATGGATGTATATTGATCTTCTGTCACAGTTCCGGTCAACCATGCTGAGTAGGAAGTTCCGGGACAGTGGAATCCTCCAGAAGGCCCATCTGGGCTCCACCATAATCATTTTCTTCTGGTGCTTGTTGACTTTGCTCATGGTGTCTTGCGTCAGATACAGTACAGGGGTGCACTTGGGGAGGCTGAGACAAGGGCCTGTCATGCAGCCATGTTGCAGCTGTACATTAACTTAAGGGAGCATGACGTAGAATGGATGCTAAGAGTGTGCCTGCTCTCACCAAAGACTAAAGCAATGTAAGGGAGAATCCTAGAGTCTGTGCATAAATCTTCATGTGCTTATTCTTACAATATTTTTGAAGTACATATTTTTTAAAAGACTAATTGATGTAAAGTGATTAAATAGAACTGGGTCTAAAGGCCTGTCACTAACAATGGACTGAGATTGCAGTTACAGCCTTTGAGGCCTCACATTGATTGTAATAGAGAAAATCCTTCCAAGCACCCTCCAAGTATCCTAGAATCATGAGGAGAAAACGTAGCAGGCCTGATCTTACACAGTGAATCACTCAGTTTTTTTTCCCCTTATTATGAAAGGAAGAGGAGAGGGAGACATAAAATCATAAAGCCCTGAGTTCAAATTTAGTCTCAGGCACTCGCTAGTGTGATCCTAGCCAAGTCACATAACCTCTCTCTGTCTCAGGTTTCTTTCTTTTTTTTTTTTTTTTTTTTTTTTTAATGGTTATAATAATGCCTCCTTTCCAAGGTTGCTGTGAGGATGTAAAGAGCTTTGGAAATTTTAAAGCACTATATAAATGCTAGCTTATTATTATCATTATTATATCTCCGCCTTCCTGCATAAATTCTCTAAGTCTGTGTTAATCAGCTTAATTGTCTCTAATTATCTATTTATATGACCTTGAGCAAATATTTCTTTATCTCAGGTCTCAGCTTACTCCTGTATAAAAGAGCTTGCACTAATTGATCTCTAATGTTCAGTTGTTCTCAAAATCCAAATATCTATGAATTTCAGTGAAGGGAAGCTTCTTCACCCAGCAAAGTGTTCCTGAGTTCACAATACATAGTGATCTTTTATTTCTATGATCCTTTTTCTTCTGTTTAATCATATAGCCAAATTCTTGAAATTTAAGCATATCTATATCTTGAGAAATTATAATCTTATTTAAATGGATTACTCAAACCACATACTCAATTTGCAAGTATTTAAGGGCTATATTACAAGGGGTAATCTATAATACAAAATATAGTTTCTTTAAGGATTTCAAGAAATTTGTGATCAAGTAGAAATACATAAAATATATAAGGTAGTATATACCTGGGGATGTGTAATTGAATAATTCTTTCCCTCAATTGGTCCTTCTTTCCCCATTCTTACAGAGAGAGATTAGAGGATGGAGTGGTAGCCTGATCAATATATATATAGTCTTTTGCAGCTCTAATATTCTATAAAGTTAACATTCTTTTTAAAGTATTAAATGAGAGCAGTATAGTAAATAAATAATTGCATTCAGCCTTGGACAATGAATTGATGTTAACACAACAGTATACTTACACTTAAGATTAAGTGTATAATTTTCTAGGAAAAGATTTTTATGTAGTTGTGATTGAAATCCTGAACAAATTTAGATCAAATCCCTCTTATCTGATAAAATGTGCAGCTAAGGGGTAGGGAGAGGATGAGACTTGTAGGTGCTCATGTTTGGAAATGTAGTTTTATAAGAAGTAACTCATAAGTGCAAGACCTGACAATGAAATATTGATATTCATTCCTGTCATATACTATGTTAAATCTTTCTTCATAAATTTCACCAAAGAAACTACAAGAGACAGTTTAAATACAAATCTGGAAATGTGATAATTGTTTCTTTGACAGAAAAATAAACACTTGAGAAACATTGATTCCTGGCCTTTGTGGCTCAAATCACTAAACAATTCCCTTTTATTTATCCCAACTGCCCTGCTAAAGAAAATTCAGTACACAAAATTTTTAAAACAGATACAGGGAATTCTGTGATTTATAAAATGATTCATTTCAAACACCCAAGAATAAAAAAACACATATTTATAGTGTATTTAAACTACTATTTGATAAAAGCTCAGGCTACACTCAACTTTATTATATTAGTACTATATTATATTAATGCACTATGATAATATTAG
Source organism: Sminthopsis crassicaudata (assembly GCF_048593235.1). Lineage (NCBI taxonomy): Eukaryota > Metazoa > Chordata > Mammalia > Dasyuromorphia > Dasyuridae > Sminthopsis > Sminthopsis crassicaudata. Next base: position 204,335,399 of record NC_133618.1, on the reverse strand, counting down.
TCACAATTATTATTATCATCATACAAAAAAGGGGTTACTTCTGATGAAATTTTCATTAAATTTTCATGGACAATGCTCTTGAATCTTCATCATATCCTTAGACAGATGTACGATAATGTTAGGGTACAACTTTTTTCATTTGTGCAGGTCACTGACCCTTGTCGTCTTGTACCATTCAATTCTATGCCCAAGATGTTGAAGACATATCTCTTGCTCTTTCAACATTTTGTGGATAAAAGTTCAGATCTTAGATTGTCTACTGTTACCTGACTGCTCTGCTCACCCTTTTCTGTGCTATAAATAATGTCCTTGATGAATCTTATATAATCTTCCACGCTTAGTAATCTTCATAAATCCTAATGTAGATATGGTTAAATATTATTTCTATTCCTATGTGATTATATTGTACCACGATATAACTCCATTTTACATAATTGTAAAGAGAAGCTCTAAGAGCTAAACAACTTTTCCAAAATTACAACTACTAGTTCCAATACAAGGATAAACCATATGAACAAGTCCACCTTTTAGACGACTCAATCACATATTTAAAGAAATGATCACTTTTCCTTCTTATATTTAAGTTTTCAGTAATTCCTTTAACCACTGAGGTTTTTCCCAATTTTTTTTCAATTTGTCAGAAATTTAATAAGATAATGACCCTATTTCTAATTTACACAATTTGAAAAGTACTGAAGTTTTAAGAAAAACAATATGGCAATTGTATATAGTAATTAGAGATTTTAGCTGTCAGGGCTATAAAACTTTGCATATCCTTTGACCCACCAATGCTAATACTAGAATGGTATTCCAAAGAGATTAAAGAGAAAGGAAAGGGATATATATATATATATATATATATATATATATATATATATACACACATATATACATACATACATACACACACACACACACACAAAGATAGTTTTAGTAGCTCTTTTTGGGTTGGCAAAGAATTGGACATTGAGAGTATGCAAAATAAGTTATGGTATATGATAATGATGGAATATTTATATAGAATATTGTTCTATAAGAAATGACAAGCAGAGTGGTTTCAGAAAATCCTAGTGAGATTTAAAAACAGATGCAAAGTGAAATGAGTAGAATCAGAAGAATATTTTACAGAGTAGCAACAATATTGTAGAATGATCAGTTCAGAAAGACTTGGTAGGAACTCCAGACAATTCCAAAGGATCTGTATTGAAAAATGCCATCTACCTCCAAAGAGACACAGTGTCTGAGTGTGAGTGCAGATTGAAGCATAATTTTTAAATTTATTTTTCTTGCTTTTGGGGGGAGTAGCATGATTAATATAGAAGTATATATCTGTTCCATTTTTTCCAGTTTACTTAAAAGTAGATAATACATAGGGAACAAAGGATAGATTAGCCTACACTTTTTTTTTCAAAGACACAGCAGGGTTTGGAACACAAGGTTCTGTAAGGATGAATGTTGAAAACTAAGCATATATTTTGAAAATTAAAAAAAAAACTTTAGTAAAAATTAAAAACAAAAACCAAAAAACAAAGACATAGCCGAAGAGCAATACTTGTAAAACCCTTAAAGTTCTGGATTGCTTTCAATACCAAGTTAAAATTGAAATCCAATTATTCACCTTTGGAGATGCTGCTATAATAATATGCTACTCAAAACAACAATAGAAGTAATAAACATTTATTAATAATTTATTATGTGCTAGGCCATATGTTTACCATAGGAATCAAGCTAAAATAAATGTCTTTGTTCTCAAGGAGGTTTCAATCTAGTAGTGGGGAAATAATTATGATGCAAGTTAGAATGATGTAAGTACTTGGGGTAGGTCAGAAAAGTATTGGAATTCGAGAGTCATTGTCCTCCTCTGCTTGGGAAGATATCATGAAGAAGTCAGAAGGAAGGAGAAGAAAGCCTTCCAAAAAATAAATCATGAGAGTTATGCTTTGAAAGGACCTTGTTGTTTGTCCTTCATTTTCAAAGGGACCAATGGCTTTACAAGCTTGAAGTGAGGCAGAATTGCACAAAAATGTGTCTCACTTTCTTTTGGAGTCACCTAAATTCACTGGCAAGACAAAAAATCAGGATATTGTGCAATGGCTCAGAATGCAGTGAATGATTTTCGCAGCTTTGATGTTTGATCAAGTTCTAAGTAAGCACTCCACAACACCTACTTCAGTTGCCTTCATGGCCACTGGAACAAATTATTCTCATCCACCAATTCCACTGGTCAAAGTTTTCATATGTCTGGGGTAGACCCAGAAGTTGCCATGGTAGCTACCATGTGTTTAGAGATGGGAGGAAGGTTCAAAAACTTCAATCTTGATGCAAATGGTAGGAAGCATGTACAGCCCTAATCTGGAACCATATAAAGAATTGATATGGACAGATACAGACAATAGAAGACTAAGATGGATATAAAAGATTACTGGACTAAGGTAAATTCCTAGACCAAATGAATTAAAGGGAAAAGGGGAAAAAATCAAAGAGGAAAATAGAGGAAGGTTCTGAATGAGAGGGAATATTGCATTTACTAAAGAAGCACAACTCTATCTAAATCCACAAGAGTACTGTTGTTTTTTTTTGTGAATTTGTTCCTTGCTATTGGATATGGTTATTTGATTATATCTATTTATATTTGGCATGAGTTCCCTCTTCTCCATCTCATAACACTCATATACTTTTTTTTTTTTTACCACTTTCTCTTTCTTCACTCTTTTCTCACATGATAAAGTGATCTTTACTTACTCTTTATAAAGGCCAAGTTCTCTTTTTGTGTAAGCAATTCTATTTCATCACAGATTGACCCCTCTGGCATTCCCATTCTGTCCTTTTTTTCCCCAATATCTCCTTGCCTACCAGCTCATTTCTTACCATATTTTATCCTACTCTATCTGCTAATAGTCTGTGCCTCTTTTGCCCTTTGCTTGTAAATTCCTTGGAAAAAAGAATACAAAAGAAACTTTTATAAATAGGTGCCCCGAATGCCTTGTAAAGACATCTGCAATAGGTACCTCCACTTTCTTCTCTCTCACTCTCTCCTTAACCTCTTACTGTTATGCTTTCAATCTTATTATGTAACCAAAACTGCTCTCTCCAAAGCTACCAGTGATCTCTTAGTTATCACATCCAAAGATCTTTTTTTCATTTTTTCATTCTGCTTGGCTTCTCTGGAGCCTTTAACAATTATTCAATCTCCTTGAAACTATTCTCTATGTTTTTGGAGTATCATACTCCATCAAGAGAAATCAAGAGTATCTCTTTGTTCTTCTCCATGCTGACCATTTCTTCTTTTTCTCCTTCATTGTATCTTCTTCTAGATCACTTGGTGATCTTATCAAGACACAACTCACCAAGTCTGTACTGACAATTCTACCTATTTTGCTCCATTCCCTCTATTTTTCTCCAATTTGAAACCTCCAATTGACTTTCAAACGATTCAAATTGGTTGTTCAGTAGATATCTTAAACTCAATATGTTTAAAACAGAACTCATTATCAGTTCCTCATTCCAGCTTTTCAGGTTCAAAGCCAAGGTATCATTCTTGATTCTTCAATATCTCTCAACTCTTCAATGTTTTTGCAACATCTCTCAAATAGTCCCATTCTCTCTTCTGACACTATCATTCCTCTAGTGGTTCTCAAACTTTTGTCTTCAGTATTTTTATACTATTAAACATTATTGAGAATTGGTCCAAAGGGTTTTTGTTTTTGTGGGTTACATTTCCAGATATGCATTAGAAATAAAAATTAATTTTGTATTTGTAGACCCTCTAAAAATTTCTGAGATCTCCAGGATTCTCTGTATTACATTTGAATGCATTCTAGTGCAGGCTCTCATTCGCTTACACCCTGAATACTAAAAAAGCCAACTGGTGGATTTGCCTTCCTCAAGTTTCTTCTCACTTCAATCCATCTGCCATTTAGTGGTCAAAGTGACCATATTTCCTAAAATATGAGTTTGACCATATTACTCCCATCCCTAATTCAATAAAATTCAAGGGGCTCCCTATCACCTGCAAGATCAAATTAAAAATACTATTTTTGGCATCTAGAGTCCTTAATAACCTACCTATATTTTGCCTTTTGAGTATTCTTATACTTTACCGAGGGCCATATGCTTTTCTATCCAGACACATTGGGTACTTAGTTATTTCATGAATATTTCATCTTTCTAGGCATTTTCTCTGCCTATACTCTCATGCCTGGAATTCTGTCCCTTCTCTCTGCCTACTGACTTCCTTTAAAGCTCAGTTAAAATTTCACCACCTTTAGAAAGCCTTTCTCAATACATCTAAATTCTCTTGCCTTCCTTCTGTTAATTACTTTTCTATTTATCCTGTAATGGCTTATCTATAAACTTTTGTTGTCTTCTCCAGTAAATTGTGAGCACTTTGAAGGCAGAAATTGTATTTTTACTCTTTGTACCAGCAGAGCATAGCATAGTGCCTGGTATATAGTAACCATTAATAAATGCATATTGATTGGTTAAAAGCACATTTGTGTCCTATCTTACAATAAACATTTATAATAAAAATTATTGTAATTTACCTTGAATCCTAACAAGTGTGCTGATTCATATATATATATATATATATATATATATATATATATATATATATATATATATATATATATATATATGGAGTGAATTAAATCCAAGTTTTCATTTATCTGGTCATGGGCCACAATATCACTTATGTTTTCAAGACTGAATCTGATTCCCTTTAGCCTAAATTAACTAATGGATTGCTTTGGGAATGAGGCCCAATTTGGGGGATACAAGCTATTCAATTTGGGGAATGTTGACTTTGAAGTTTTGGCAGAATATTCAGGTAGAGCTCTCCAGAAAGTTCTAGGAGATATGAAACTGAAGCTCAAGAAAGAAATTAAGCCTAAAGATAGAGATTTGAAAATTTTCCCATGTGAAGATGACAAATAAAGGAATGGGAATAGATGAAGTTACCCAGGAAAGAATGTAGAAAAAGAAGAAATTCAAGGACAAAACTTTGGAATAGTTTAATCTATGTTTCTAAAGATAGTTTTCCTATGGGTATTTAGAATTGTATACATGAAGAGAATAGTATAAATATTGGAGAATGTGGTATTAGTAAAATGATCTTTTCTCTCCTCAATGTTCTAGTTAATGATAAAGATCAGAATTTTGGCACCATACTTTAAAAAACAGAATATAATGTTACTCTGTAAAAGAGGGCCTCCTTCGGCCATTTTTTAAGTAAAAGAAGTCATTTAAAGTAAGTAACATGTGAATAACAATAATGATGAATTTATTAATAAACATTTGGTAAGTGCCTGCTATTTGTCAGGCAATGGGAACACAGAGACCAAAAAAAAAAAAAAAAAGAGTCCCTGCTCTCAAGGAGATTACATTTTATAGTAAAAAATAGCTATTTTTTTTACAATATATTAAAAAATAGAAAGTAGTTAATTTTGATGCTGAGTGAAGTGAGCAGGACCAGGAGAATATTGTACACAGTAATATGATGTGATAATCAACTATGATAGACATAATTTTTCTCAGCAATGCAGTGAGGCAAGACAATCCCAATAGAATTGGGAAGGAGAAAAAGACTGAAACTCAAAACCTTACAAAATGAAATTTTAAAAACCATCTTTAAATATTAAAATAAAATTTAAAAAAAATAAGAGTTATCCATTCATAACAACTCTGTTAAACAGAGAAAACACATATATCAATCACATTTTTATATGTGGGAGAAAGCTGTGCCTCATAGAAATTGACTTTATTTCTTATAGACATATGGGTGGTGAATAGCAAACCAGGGAAGAGCAGGAGATGACAGTCAACTGAATCAATGACTAATTTTCCTTTCACCACCAATTAATTTCATTATATTAACCTCCTGCTATGTAGTAGATATTTTGCTAAATTCTGGCGATATTAAGATAAAACTGGAAATAATTCTTACTCTTAAGGAATCTATATCAATGGCCAGATTCATTATCAGAGTAGAATAGTAGAAGTAAAAGATTTTAAGGCTTAAAAGGTCTTCATTTCAACCTTGTCTTTTTTATTTATGAGGAAACTGAAGGACAAATAAACTGAAGGACAAATCAAGTTCTTTCAGTTATTTTATAATAGAGATGAACTGACAAGATAAGCTTTCAACTCCCAGTCTGACATTCCTTGTACAGTCTTTTTACAAACACACACACACATACACACACACACACACACGATTATACATGCTTTTTCAAATTTGAATTAATGTAATTTGTGTATAGATGTAACTACTTTAAAATACAGGGAGGGAAGTCTTGGAAGGACAAAGTCTCTACAAGGTCCCCACTGAGTATTTCACCTACAAAGTGTATTTTCTGACCTCTGAGTCATATTGAAAAGACGATCAGTTCAATCAAGCTTTTGAAACAGGAGGATAATTCAATAATAATTATTTCTCTCCACATGGGCACCCAGAGGCTACGGTGATGAGCATATCCTCTAAGTCATAAAAGATACAAATAAAAATAATTATGAAATTACCATTTTTAGAGATAACGATGTGTGCATAAATAATGAATAGGCTGCATTTCCATATATAAAGACATGTGGACATTTTAATGGGAATTATTAATGGCTTTTTTTTGGGATAGACAAGAAAAAAGATGTTTTCTGTTCATCCAAAATTTGAAAAATAATAAATATTTACCATTTTAAAATTAGGGAATACAGCTAAAATAATCCTTTTGGGTATAATCCTTTTCCTTTGCACTCATTGGAATTATGAATTATTAAAATAAATAATACCACATACTATTAAGGAATATTTATGTAGTTTTACCTTTTAATTTAGTTTAACAAACATTTATTCATCACTTGCTACATCCCATGCACAAATCAAGCACTAGAGATACAAAAACAGCAACAAAAAAGAGACAACTCCTGCCTTCATAGAACATATATTCTAAGGGGTACATGAAGTGGCTAGGTGGTGCAGTAGATAAGACTGTATAGTGTTGGAGTTGAAATCAAAAAATCTTGAAGTAAAAAAAGTCTTCAAATACTTACTGTGTGACCCCAGTCAAATCACTTAATCTTTTGCTTAGAGAATTGCCTAACTTCTTAGTCTCAATTTCCTCATTTATAAAAATATGGAAAAGTATAATAATTACCTCATAGGATTGTTAAGGATCAAATAAGAGAATATTTATGTAGAACTTTGCAGACTTTAAGGTGGTTTTATATATATATATATATATACAAATGCATATATATGCATTTTTGTATCTTCATGTATATTTGTTATAATTGTCACCAATTATTATTAAGTGGACAGCTACATGGTGAAATAGATAGGACATTGGTTTTAGAGTCAGGAAAACTCCTCTTAATGAATTCAAATGTGATCTCAGGTACTTACTAGCTATATGATTTAATCACTTAATTTTATACACACACACACAGATACAATTATACATGTTTTTCAAATTTGAATTAATGTAATTTGTGTATAGACATAACTACTTTAAAATACAGGGAGGAAAGTCATGGAAGGATAAAGTCTCTACAAGGTCCCCACTGAAGATTTCACCTGGACAAAGCACTTAACCCTTTTTACTTCACTTCCTCATCTGTAAAATGACCTGGAGAAAGAAATGACAAATCAATCCAGTATTTCTGTCAAAAAAATCCCAAAAGTGATCACAAAGAGTCAGACATGACAGAAATGGCTACTGTAACATACACATAACAATAACATAAAATAAATGAAAATGAATACAAAATAATTTCGAGGAGGAAAGCATATTAATTAGGAGATTAGCAAAGGTTTTATAGAAGCATGACACCTGAGCAAGCCAGTTTGAGAAAATAGAGACTATATGATAAAAAAAAAAAAAATAGAGTTTGCAAAAGTAAGCAGGGAACAAATTTTGAAGTACTATGTTTTAAATGCCAGTAGGAAAAATTTCTTTTATATTCAAGAAGTGTTAAGGAACAATGAAATATTATTTTCTAGTTGGGAATGATATGTTTAGAACTATATTTTAAGAAGATTAATTTAATAACTCTGTGGAGGATTGAATAGAAAGAAAAATATTAAAGACGGGACAGTTAGGGAAATATTATAAGAAATGTGTGATGACAGCCTAATTTAGAGTAGAAGCTGTGTGAGTTAAGAGAAGGAAGACAAGAGATATTGTAGAGGAAAGGTCAACAAGATTTTATACCTGATTATATATGGCACAGAGGATGATGGAAGAGCCAAGAACTCATGGGCTAGCGAGGCTACTTAGGCTGACATCATTCCCATGTTTCACCACTTTTCCATACCCCCAAGGTTACTGCCATAACTGTACCTCACAAGATGAGTTTCTGAAGAGCTTTCCACCAACAAACCAGGAAATTTGGATTTGTTGATACCAAAATAGCTCTCAGATAGTGCTAGACAGCAAAATCCTAAACACCAACCATCCTGTTGTCCCTCATGGTTGTGGGACTTTGTATTATAATTCTCAATACACATGGTACCTTTAATTTACATGTTATCTCCAAAGGAGTAAATGTCCATTTTGGAGAAAACTCTTTTCTTAAGGAGAATGCTCAGTTTGAAGAGGATGAACCAAAATTACCACAAGAAACTCCTGTGACTGAAGGGGAAGATGATGATGGCAATGATTAAGATATTGATCCAATCTCTGATTTTGGGTTTGTTCCTACTGCTAAAACCAGCATTGGAGAAGCACTGTTTGCTGTAATGTGTGAATGTTACTCTTTACAACTAGACCTTAAAGATAGAAATCCAGGTGTATATGATGAAGAAGAGTGTGGTATAGAAGTACATGGACATAGAAAGATGAACACTCCCCAGATTTTATATCAAGGAAGAAATATATCATTTAGCATTCAAGGACACACAGCATTGAAGTCATTAGAAGGAAAATTTATTCAGTCTTGAAACAAGCAATATCATGTAACTAAATATGAACAAGAGACTTGGAAGGGATTATTAACAAGGATTGGAGCTATTGCAGGGAGTGTCAAGAGTAGAGACAGTGATCACTAAAAGTAGCACACAGATATAATTTTAAGGAGAGAACTGTATGATTTTTCAATAGGAGAGAAATGTAATTTTTCTTTCTCCAAAATTAATCTGATGTAGTTCTTTGTTAGGATATACTATCCTGACACCTTGCCTCACCACCAGTGGCAAAGGCTTATGTTCTTAATTCACACAGTGAATGAATTTATCCAAGAGGATATCTGTAGAGTTCAGAGACCCTATGAAGGTATAATACTCTAGATCTGTAATTCTTTTTGTTATAATATATGCATCTTCTATGAGGCAACAGACCCACAAGGTTCAAAGAACAGATAAAAAAGTACAATAATGAATTCATGTGCATCTTGAATCTGCCCCTTATATAGGATGTCCCAAAAGTCTTAATGAAGTTTTAAGCCATACAAGCTTAAGACAAAGTATGAAGTAAAGGCAAACACATGCTCCTTGGCAGAGGAGATTTGTAGGTCACAGAGTCTTGTTTCTCTGTCTCTTCCCCTTTGTACTTGGTATCAATCAGTTAACTATCCATAGAAATGTGAGGCCTGATTAGCACATTCCTGCATTTATGAGCAGCCCAATTAACCACTCTTATCATGTCCCACTGACCTCCATTAACATAAAATGGAAACTTCTAACAAGCCTTTCCTATTTTTACCTTGTTTACTTTATGAATAATTCTAGTATGTTGTGACAAATCAGCCTCAAAAGCTATATCCTTTTCAATTCCTATGCACATTTAGAAAACGAGAAGTGAGATTCTCACAATACTAAAAGTGACATTCTTTTTTATATTTTTGTAGCAGATAAATGAATAAACTTGAATTATGTGTTGTTGTTTTTTTTTTAAATCAAAGGTGACTACAAATTTTCTAACCTGAGTGACCTGATTGATGGTGGGTTATGAACAGACATGGAAAAAAATTAAAGATGAGATGTATTTTTAGAAAAAAAAAGTTTCATTTTGTACATGCTATACTTGGGATTTGTTAATATAAGTTTCTAGCTGGGTATTGGTAATGTAGGATTGGAGATGTGAAAAGAAGTCAGAGGTGGATCTTTAGATCTGGTTTTTAACTGCATAGAGATTAAAAGTAAATCTATGTATATAGATGAGATTACCAGGAGAGTATAGACGAAGAAGAACTCCAAGAGATATCAAATATAGTAAATGAAAATATGATAACAATGGAGCAAAGGAGACTAGAAAGGAATAGTCAGAAAGGCAGAATAAGAAGGACAATGAAGTCACAGAAGAGCGCATAAGGTTTCCATCTCATAAACAGGCTTCTGAGTTAGGTTATCTGTCCTTCATTTACTAAGAGGACCAATATTGCCATAGAGTAGTGTCTTGATTTGTATGTGAATAGGATTTAAGTGTGGCAGAGTTACACAAGACTCTTCCAGAGACATGGGAATCCAATGGCAAGAAAAAAAGTCTTGCTGACTGGTGATAGCCCTGGGATACAGCAGATGACCTTGGCATCTTCAATGACTAACCACGCTCTAAAGGCTCTGCAGCATCTACTTAAGCTTCCTTGGTGAACATAAGATCAAATTATTCTCAACCACCTCCCCTAGGTGAAGTCTTCATGTGATTGGGATAGATATCACTCTAACTCACAAATGGAATTGAGTTCCATTGTAACCTTCAACCTGGTTTAGTTCATCTACCTAGATAGTTTATTTGAATATGGCCATTACACATGCTATATAGCTCCTTAATGTCAGGTAATAATTGAGTGGACTCCAAAGATGGATGAACATCCCTGAAAAGGAGTTGGCAGCCATCATAAGTCCAAAGAGGGTCCTCTCTGAACCCCCACACACTCCAGTGAATTGAGTATTGCAGGTATTGTTGCCATATTGACTTGGTCAGGTAACTAGAAGCCCAGAAGCAGGATTAGAACCAAAATTTTTTGTGACTTGGTCTGTCCTACTCTAATCTGCTATTCCATATTGTTTCTATCACAATGATTTGTGCCGTGTGTGTGTGTGTTTGTGTGTGTGTGTGTGTGTGAATAATTATTTATTGAATTGAATTGAAGAAGATGTCATCATAAAATCCCATGATGTTATTTAAGTTCCATAAGTATCTCACCTGACCCCATCCATCTACACATGAAGAAATGGAAGCAGAGGTAAATTAGATTGCCCAAAGTAACGGAGGTAGCAGAGACAAGATATATGCCTCAGACATTCTGATTTCAAATCTAATATTCCCACTGTATTTTATTAGAAGCAAAATAATGATAATAATTAGCATTTATAGAATACTGAAAAGTTGCAAAGTACAACTGTTATCTCAGTTGTTTCTCATAACAATATTATGAGTCAAGTACTATAATTATGTCTATTTTACAGAGGAAAAAACAGAGGTTTGGAGGGGAGTGGCCCATAGACATATACTTATTTGACACTTTAAAAAACCTTATCTTAGATAAAGGTATAACTGTTTGTGGATTTGCAGATGAACAAAAGTACAAAGGATAATTAATAGTGGGATGACAAGAGTCAAAACCACCAACTTTAGGATATCAGGTCAAAACTAAGAAAATGGAATTTAAGCAGAATGCTCAAGATTTTTGAAATCATGACAAAATAGAAATTTTAAAGGGAAATTGGAATGCCAACCAAAGTTTTATAAACCTAGAGTAGAATATGATAACTCTCTTCAAATATTTGACATTTTTAAAAGCTTAAGGTTTGTTTTGTGTGGTTCCATAGGGCAGCATGTAGGATAATGTGTGGAATGAGAGAACTAAAAAGGACAGTAGTGAAAGTTTAGATCCTGGAGTAAGGAAGATATGAGTTCAAATATGGGCTGTATGAATCTGAACAAGTCACTTAACATCCCCATGCCTCAATTTCCCCATCTGTAAAATGGGGATAATAATGGTACTTCACAGGTTTTATATCTATTTCTATAACTATATCATATAAAAGGTACCCAAATGTGGAATGGGAAAAGTAGTAGTTCCTTCTTTACTAGATCACTTCAAGCTAAGATTTGGTAATTACTAATTAGGTTTATTGGGACTTCAGAGATGAGATTCTTGTGAAAGCAAAGGTTGGACTATGTACATTCTTAGATGCCATTTGAGTCTGAAGTTCTCTGATGACTCAGGAGAGCTTCCTACTTTCTGAATTAGGAGAGGAAGGTAACAAGGCTTTGGAACTTGGGGAGCCAAACTGCAAGTGAGAAAACATGTTTTAGGTTCAGATTTTTCAGAGAATTTTGTTAAGATATTTTAGAGGCAAGTATTAGAAGACTGGCAACTTATTCAAAGAATGGTAGTTGTTAGGTACTTATAACTTACAAGGTATTTATACACTGAGTTCACACCTCCACATTGGGCACCAAAATGTAGTGTTTTGTTGTCTCTAAATTGCAATCGTTCTCTTGGGGTAGATCTCTTGGGGAGCTTCTAGAGCCAGCCTTCCTTTCAGTTCAGTTCAACAATCCCAAAATGCAGCCAGGAGTTAAAGTCCTTTACTTCTCTTTCCAAATCTTCTCTCCAGCTCCCTCTGAATCCAAAGCCTCCAGCCAGCAAGAAGGTAGATGTGGGAATGAAATATTGACTCTGAATCTCCTAGAATGTGGGAATCAGACTCTGCCTCAGAGAGTGTGGGATTGTGGGTTTCCAAGAAGTCAATCCTAGTTGTGAATCTCCCTGAAGTCCATGAACAGGCTTGTGAATCTGCTGGACTTGTGAATCCACTGAATGCTCCCTCTGAATCTCCTCAAGCTTCCCTGAAGTGCTCCCCTTGACTCACTCTAGACTCCCAGAAAGTGGGCTTTTACATCCTCCCAGAGAATGGGCTTGTGGGTACTCACTGGGTTTGTGGGAGCTCCTTAAAAGTATGCTTTCTTAAAGGTGTAAAGTCTGATGTGTGAACCAATGAGTGAGCTCATTTAAAGGTGTAAATTCCTTTAAAGGTTTGAACTCCTTTAAAGGTGTGAACTCAGTATATAAATACCTTGTAAGTTATAACTACCTAACAAGTAGTAGGCAATTAGAATAATTTCAGATTGATTTGGATACCTTCCTAGTGAGGACTGACAAAGTTGTATAAGTGTAGCTACACGACCTCCAAGAACAATTTCTATTTTATAGAAATGTATGGTGCTTTAAATTTTTGCAGAAAATTAAAAAAAAATAAGCCAGTGAGTATAACAGTAGCAAAGGTACCATCATACTCATTTTATAGATCAAGAAACTGAGAGTAATGTTCTCTCTAAAATGCAATGTTTTCTGTTGAGGTTTCCTTGTGTTCTCTGGAGGCAGCCTTTATTTCAGTTCAGTAATCACCACAAGTGCAGCCAGGTGTTATAGTCCAAATCCTTTATTGTCTCTTTCCAAGTCTTGTCTCCTTTCCTGGGGCCTGGTTAGCTTTCTTAGAGCCAATCTCTCTCCTTGGTTCCGAGAGCTTAAGCTCCTGTCTTCAGTCCTTTGTGTTCTCTGCCTTGGCCAGCTTCTTGAGGTCCTCCTCAATGTGCTTTGGTTTCTGTAGGGAAGGCAGGAGGACCACCACCAAGATCTTCTCTCTCAATTTCCTTTTTTTTTTTCTGAAATAGATTAGATCAAATATTCCCTAGAGTACCCTCACTCTAAAGTATCTCTACAGTATTAAAACTAAAGTCCTATGGGGGAAAGTATCAGTGATCAGCTGTTCTATGACTCCAATCTTCAATTTGTAAGGGTTCTGTGATATCAGCTTATGAAACCTGCTGATATACCCTGAAAGTTAAGTATAGCATCAGGACCATTTCCAGTCATCATGACCCATATCTGGCTACTGGACTGGGATGATTCTGGAGGACAAAGTGAGACAGGTGACCTTGCACAGCCTCCCTCAGATTCAACTCACTTTCATGTCATAGTGTCACCTCCAAATTATGGTTGTCTTAGAGAATAAAGAACAAAGAAACAACAACCATCTCATACTGTATGACTGATTAAGTCTCACAAGCCCCCAAGGGATTATGCTGCATCTCTGCCCCCCTCTAGAGAAGGGTTTAGCCTCATCTAAGTTCTTTGAACTCTCATGCTAATATTTTTGGTACAGGTCTAGAAATTAGGTTGTACAATTACTATAATAAAAGAAATATTTATAAGGCCCTTTTGTGTGCCAAGAACTATGCTAAACATTGGAAATACAAATAAGGAAAAAAAGAAGCAATATTTTCCCTCAATGAATTTCTTATCTAATGGGGACATTGATAGTAGTTGGAAATTGAGAAAAAAATGAGACTGGAGAAAGGGGAGGACCAGAGAATACCCATGCAATGACAATGGTGATGTTGAAATCATCAACATCAACAAGCTGAGCATGTGGTAAGATATTAAGAGAAAGCGGGAATTTTGTGCAGTCTATAAAAGGAGGCTATGAATCTAATCTCTGTGTGCAATCCTCCAATCCAAGTGGTAAAGATTTTAATACAGGACCTAAAGCAAGCTCCATGATGAATTTCCTGGTTATAGATAATGATACTGGATCCAGAAAGATTAAGGAAAAGTTCAGGCACATGTAATTAATAATTATCAGAGTCAGGATTAGAACTCAGGTCTTTTCATCCTTGTTTTGACTTTAAAAAATTCTACTTTGCAATATGGGAGCTACCATAACTATGATTTAACTTCTAGCATTTCAAAGCTTTGTCTTTTAATGATCTGGAAACATGCCTTGTCTCCTGTATTAGATGTTCCCTTTGAGGGCAGAAATAATTCTTGTATTATTTCCTTTTATATTCACCTTACTCAGCATTTGACCATGCACATAGTAGACACTCAAAAATAAATTTGTTAAACCCATTTAATTATTACTATTTGTGTCGTTTGAATTTTCTGCCCAGGAAACTCAGATTTTCAGTTTGTATTCTAAGAGTTAGTTGGGACAAAAGAGAAATTAAGTGACTTGCCCAGCTTCAAAAATTCAAAAAAAAAATGATAGGAGTCAGAGAAATGAGTTGAATATAAAGTCTTCCCCACTTTAAAGTCAAATTCAATGTACCACGCTACCTCTAATAATAAATTACCAAAGTATTTGGATTAATGTGAGATATTATTGTTACAAGGGTTAGTTCCATGGTGTAACTTTTCAACCAATTTCTACCTGTCTATTCTGTATTACTCTTGAGGGTGTCATAGAGAGCTAATTCAAAGCTCTGGAAGCTTTTCTTCACTTTTCCTTGATATTCCTTGAGAATATCAACTGAGAGCTCCTGCTACCCACCTGCCATCCGTTTCCCTTGCCATATGATTGAACCCACTCTTTTCTCCTTCTATATTTTTCCTTAATATTTTTAATTCTTTTAATTATCATTATCTGATTATCCAATAGAGAAAGACTTAAATTTCAGAATTCCTGAAGTATTTCATTATAAGTATCTGAACAATTTGCTATAGTTATTTTACTTTATTTTTTTCTCCTTTTCTGAGACTCCTGCCCTTTGGCTTTTGGCATTTATCGTCTTTCCACTGTGCCTAATACCTCATCTGTTCCTCCCAGATGCTTTCTGTGTTCTCTCTAGTGTCCCGATTGTGTTATGCAATACTCCTCTCAGGAAGAACATTTGGCATCTTCCTGGCATTTTCTGAACAGCTAAGTGACTGGGTTTTCACCTCTGTTGTCACCAGATCTTGCTCCTCATTCATCAACATTGAATCTCCTTTTACATCCCTCTCCACTTAGTCTTTCATGGAACCAGCCAACCCCCTATCACACCCCACCCTTAATCCCCAAGGTACAGCTGCCCCCATGTGCAAGCTCCCTGCTGGGGCTTAGCTACGACTCTGTCATCCTTAACAATGATCCCCCAGGCAAGCTGTTGCCTTCTTTTCAGTTACATGCAGGTTGCCAGGAAGCCTAGGGGACTCACCATCTGACACTCAGAGCATTGTTTTGCAGCCCAAATATGCCCATGAATGGCAATGAATTCTTAGTCAACAAGGTCTGATGACTTCTGCATTATGGCTCTTTCAAGTTGTGCCTGTAATTGGGTGACATTGATACCCCAGTGATTCCAATGTTGGGAAGAAAAGTGTTCCAATGTGTTGCCAAAGCCTAAAACTTTTACCTTTTTGACATTTCACATAAACTTCTTCTCTCCTCTGACATTATCATCACTTTGGGTCAGGCTCTCATTCCTAGCTTATTTTAATAACCCAATTATTTTTTTTTCTGTCAAAAACCTTTTCCTTCTTTACTTTAACCTCTACTCAGCTATCAAATAATCTTCCTAAAATGTGTGTATTACCGTGTCTTCTTCCTCACCTCTAACTCGATAAACTTCAGTGCTTCCCTATCATCTCCAGGATCAAATATAAAATTGTTTGGTATTCAGTGTTCTTCATAATCTCTCCTCCCAGTCACCTCCCTCCTCAGACTTCTCATGCCTTATACGTCCATATATTCTGCCATTCAGTAGCCATGATCCCCTTCATTCTCATATCCCAAATCCTAATATTTTCCCAGTCTATCCCTCAGACTCAAAACACTCTCCCTGCTTTCTTTCTTCTAACTTTCTTAGCTTCCTTCAAATCATAGTTAAAATTATATCTTCTTTCCCTCTGCTTTTATGAAAAAAAATACAAAGACAAGGAAATAATCAGCACTACAAAATTTACAAAGTAGTCTCCATACTGCTGTGTGAATGCAATAATTATCTCCATCTTACAGGTGAGGAGACTCATGTTTCAGAAAAGTAAAAAAGATTTTATTAACAATAAATACTTAGAAAATATTAGTGTGAGAAGAGAAATTTAGACTCTCCACTCTAAACCCAGTGTTCTTCCTATTACACAATTCTATGAAAAAAGGGAAATTCATTGACCTGCCCAAAGTCATATAATCAGATTTGTGAAAGAAGCATGGCTTGTTGTCAGGTTTTCTGGCAATGATAATAACAACAATTATTACTATGAGTAAGACTAATTATTAGTAAGAATTAATAACTAGCAGTAGTAATGATAATAATATATTCTCTACACATTTACTATATGTCAGGTGTTTGACAATTATCTCATTTGATCCTCAAAACAAAGCTATTGTTATCCCCATTTTACAGCTGAGAAAACTTAAGCAAACAGGAGTTAAATGACTTGCGCAGGATCACATAGTTGGTACATGTCTGAGACTGGATTGGATCTCTTTCTGACTATAGACCCAGAATTTAACTCACTGAACCTTCTAGCTCTCCCATGCGCCATTCAGGTGCTTCAAAAGACTCTGTAGCATATTATGGTTTTTGTTTTTTAGATACCATGTATTCTACAGTAGATTCAGATTTTTAGGAAGATTTTATTTAATTTTAATTAATTATTTTTTCTTTCTTTTAAAATTAATTTTATAATTATACTTTTTTGACAGTACATATGCATGGATAATTTTTTTTACAACATTATCCCTTGTATTCATTTTTCCAAATTTTCCCCTCCCTCCCTCTACTTCCTCCCCTAGATGACAGGCAATCCCATACATAATAAATGTGTTACAGTATATCCTAGATACAATATATGTGTGTAAAACCAAATTTCTCATTGCACGGTAAGAATTGGATTCTGAAGGTATAAGTAACCTGGGTAGAAAGACAATAGTGCAAAACAGTTTACACTCATTTCCCAGTGTTCCTTCCTGTGTGTAGCTGTTTCTGTCCATCATTGATCAACTGGAACTTAATTAAATCTTCTTTATGTTGAAGATATCCACTTCAATCAGAATATATCTTCATACAATATCGTTGTTGAAGTGCATAGTGATCTTCTGGTTCTGCTCATTTCACTCAGCATCAGTTCATGTAAGTCCAAGCCTCTCTGTATTCATCCTGCTGGTCATTTCTTACAGAGCAATAATATTCCATAACATTCATATACCATAATTTATCTAACCATTCTCCAATTGATGGACATCTATTCATCTTCCAGTTTCTAGCCGCTACAAAGAGGGCTGCCACAAACATTTTGGCACATACAGGTCCTTTTCCCTTCTTTAGTATTTCTTTGGGATATAATCCCAGTAGTAGCGCTGCTGGGTCAAAGGGTATGCACAGTCTGATAACTTTTTGGGCATGGTTCCAAATTGCTCTCCAGAATGGTTGGATTCTTTCACAACTCCACCAACAATGTATCAGTGTCCCAGTTTTCCCACATCCCCTCCAACATTCCTCATTATTTTTTCCTGTCATCGTAGCCAATCTGACAGGTGTGTAATGATACCTCAGAGTTGTCTTAATTTGCATTTCTCTGATCAATAGTGATTTGGAACACTCTTTCATATGAGTGGAAATAGTTTTAATTTCATCATCTGAAAATTGTCTGTTCATATCCTTTGACCATTTATCAATTGGAGAATGGCTTGATTTCTTATAAATTAAAGTCAATTCTCTGTATATTTTGGAGATGAGGCCTTTATCAGAACCTTTAACTGTAAAAATTTTTTCCCAATTTGTTACTTCCCTTCTAATCTTGTTTGCATTAGTTTTGTTTGTGCAGAAACTTTTTAATTTGGTGTAATCAAAATGTTCTATTTTGTGATCAATAATGGTCTCTAGTTCTCCCTTGGACACAAACTCCTTCCTCCTCCACAAGTCTGAGAGGTAAACCATCCCATGTTCCTCCAATTTATTTATGATTTCGTTCTTTATGCCTAAATCTTGGACCCATTTTGATCTAATCTTAGTATGTGGTGTTAAATGTGGGTCCATGCCTAGTTTCTGCCATACTAATTTCCAGTTTTCCCAGCAGTTTTTGTCAAATAATGAATTCTTATCCCAAAATTTGGGATCTTTGGGTTTGTCAAAGATTAGATTGCTATTTTTATTCACTATCTTGTCCTGTGAACCTAACCTATGCCACTGATCAACTAGTCTATTTCTTAGCCAATACCAAATGGTTTTGGTGACTGTTGCTTTATAATATAGCTTTAAATCAGGTACACTTACCTCGGCCTATCCAAGAACATTGAATGTCTTTCCAATTATTTAAATCTGACTTTATTTTTGTGGCAAGTGTTTTGTAATTTTGCTCATATAATTCCTGACTCTCCTTTGGTAGATATATTCCCAAATATTTGATACTATCGACTGTTATTTTGAATGGAATTTCTCTTTGTATCTCTTGCTGTTGGATTGTGTTGGTAATGTATAAAAATCCTGAGGATTTATGTGGATTTATTTTGTATCCTGCGACTTTGCTAAAATTCTGAATTATTTCTAATAGCTTTTTAGCAGAGTCTTTGGGGTTCTCTAAGTATACCATCATGTCATCTGCAAAAAGTGACAATTTGATTTCTTCATTTCCTACTCTAATTCCTTGAATCTCTTTCTCGGCTCTTATTGCCAAGGCTAGAGTTTCTAGTACTATATTGAATAGTAATGGTGATAGTGGGCAACCTTGTTTCACTCCTGATCTTACAGGAAAAGGTTCTAGTTTATCACCATTACATATGATGTTTACTGAAGGTTTTAAATATATGCTCCTTATTATTTTAAGGAATAGTCCATTTATTCCTATACTCTCAAGCGTTTTTAGTAGGAATGGATGTTGGATTTTATCAAATGCCTTTTCTGCATCTATTGAGATGATCATATGGTTTTTATTAATTTGATTATTAATATGGTCAATTATACTAATAGTTTTCCTAATATTAAACCAGCCCTGCATTCCTGGTATAAATCCCACTTGGTCATAGTGTATTATCCTGGGGATGGTTTTCTGAAGTCTATTTGCTAATATCTTATTTAAGATTTTGGCATCAATATTCATTAAGGAAATTGGTCTATAGTTTTCTTTCTCAGTTTTCGATCTACCTGGTTTAGGTATCAGTACCATGTCTGTGTCATAGAAGGAATTTGGTAGGACTCCTTCAATCCCTATTTTTTCAAATAGTTTACATAGCATTGGAGTTAGTTGTTCTTTAAATGTTTGGTAGAATTCACCTGTAAATCCATCTGGTCCTGGGGACTTTTTCTTAGGAAGTTGGTTAATAGCTTGGTCTATTTCTTTTTCTGAGATGGGACTATTTAAACTACTTACTTCTTCCTCTGTTAATCTGGGCAAGCTATATTTTTGAAGGTATTCTTCCATTTCATTTAAGTTATCGAATTTATCGGCATAAAGTTGAGCAAAGTAGCTCCTAACTATTGTTCTAATTTCCTCTTCATTAGTGGTGAGTTCACCCTTTTCATTTTCAAGACTATCAATTTGCTTTTTCTCTTTCCTTTTTTTAATCAGGTTTACTAAGGGTTTGTCTATTTTGTTGGTTTTTTCATAAAACCAACTCTTAGTTTTATTAATTAATTCAATAGTTTTTTTACTTTCAATTTTATTAATCTCACCTTTTATTTTTTGAATTTCAAGTTTTGTGTTTGTCTGGGGGTTTTTAATTTGTTCCTTTTCTAGCAATTTTGGTTGTAAACCCAATTCGTTGGCCCTCTCTTTCTCTATTTTATGCAGGTAGGCCTGTAGAGATATAAAACTTCCCCTAATTACTGCTTTGGCTGTATCCCACACATTTTGGTATAATGTCTCATTATTGTCATTTTCTTGGGTGAAGTTATTAATTATGTCTATGATTTGCTGTTTTACCCAATCATTCTTTAGTATAAGATTATTTAGTTTCCAATTATTTTTTGGTCTATTTTCCCCTGGCTTTTTATTAAATGTTATTTTGATTGCATTATGATCTGAAAAGGATGCATTTACTATTTCTGCCTTACTGCATTTGATTTTGAGGTTTTTATGCCCTAGTATATGATCAATTTTTGTATAGGTTCCATGAACTGCTGAGAAGAAAGTATATTCCTTTCTGTCTCCATTTAGCTTTCGCCAAAGATCTATCATATCAAACTTTTCTAGTATTCTATTTACCTCTTTGACTTCTTTCTTATTTATTTTGTGGTTTGATTTATCTAATTCAGATAGTGCAAGGTTAAGATCTCCCGCTATTATAGTTTTGCTATCTATTTCCTCTTGCAGCTCTTTTAATTTCTCTTTTAAGAATTTAGATGCTGCACCACTTGGTGCATACATGTTTAATATTGATACTGCTTCACTATTGATGCTTCCCTTTAGCAGGATATAATGCCCTTCCTTATCTCTTTTAATTAGATCAATTTTTGTTTTTGCTTGATCTGAGATGAGGATGGCTACTCTTGCTTTTTTGGTTTTGCCTGAAGCATAATAGATTCTGCTCCACCCTTTTACTTTTAGTTTGAATGTCTCATCCTGTTTCAGGTGTGTTTCCTGTAAACAACATATAGTAGGATTCTGACTTTTAATCCAGTCTGCTAACTGCTTCCTCTTTATGAGGCAGTTTGCCCCATTCACATTTATGGTTAGAAGGACTAATTCTATATTGCTTGCCATCCTATTAACCCCTGCTTATGCTTTTCCCCTTTCCTTCCCTTTTACCCTCCTATCCAGTATTAAACTGGTAAACACCACTTGCTTTTCACAGCCCTCCCTTTTTAGGATCCCTCCCCCACCTTAAAGATCCTCCCCTTATTTTACCCCTTTTCCTCGAAATTACTGTATTCCCTTCCCCTTAGCTTACTCCTTCCCTTTTACTTTTCAATGAAGTGGAAGAAGTTTCACCATAAATCGAATATGTCTATTGATACACACTATGTTCATCTCCCTCCTTTCTTTCTCTCAGATATAATAGGTTACCTTTGCCTCTTCATAAGATGTAGTACCACCACTTTATACTTTTTTATGATATAATCTCCTTTCCACCTCTATTTTCTAAGACAAATTGTACATATGTTCTTTACATATTTTTTTGACAGAAGTATAGTTCTCAAGATTTCTTTTTACCTTTTTTAGAAGTCTCTTGAGTTCTGTATTTGAAGATCAAACCTCTTATGTAGGTCTGGTTTTTTCATCAAAAATAGATGGAATTCATTTATTTCGTTAAATGTCCATCTTCTTCCCTGGAAAACGATGCTCATTCTTGCTGGGTAAGTTATTCTTGGCTGCATACCAAGTTCCTTAGCCTTTCGGAATATCATGTTCCAGGCCCTGCGTTCTTTTAATGTGGACGCTGCTAGATCCTGTGTTATCCTTATTGTGGATCCTCCATATCTGAATTGTTTTTTTCTAGCAGCTTCCAATATCTTTTCCTTTGTCTGATGGTTCTTGAACTTGGCCACTATATTTCTTGGCGTTTTGATTTTAGGGTCCCTTTCAGTAGGTGATCGATGAATTTTCTCAATGTCTATTTTACCCTCTGTTTCCAAAACGTCTGGGCAGTTCTCTTTGATAATTTCCTCGAAAATGGTGTCCAAGCTCTTTTTTTCCTCCCATTTTTCAGGGAGTCCGATTATTCTCAAATTGTCTCTCCTGGATCTGTTTTCCAGGTCTGTTGTCTTTCTGGTAAGGTACTTGACAGTCTTTTCAATTGTTTCATTTCTCTGGTTTTGCTTGACTCCCTCTTGGTTTCTCCTTGAGTCATTCATTTCTACTTGTTCCAGTCTAATTTTCAATGATGTATTTTCTTCACTCACTTTTTTTATATCTCTTTGTAATTGTCCAATTGAGTTTTTATCTTCTATGGAATTTTTTTCCATTTTATCCATTTTATTTTTTAGAGAGCTGATTTCTTTTTCCAGCTCTCTAATTCTGTTTTCCTTGGAGTTGTTTACCTTTTCCAGCTCACTAATCCTGTTTTCCTTGGAGTTGTTTACCTTTTCCAGCTCACTAATCTTGTTTCTCAATGATTTGATTTCTTTATCCATTCTGTCTTTGAATGCATGGGATGACTTCTCCAGGCTCTCTTGCCAAGCTTCCCTTTCCTTTTCCCATTTCTCTTCCAGCTCTCTTGTGAGAGCCTTTTTGATTTCCTCTATGAGGTTCTTTTGTATTGAGGAGCAGCTTATATCCCTCCCAGGGGATACATCTGGGGACATTCTGTTCCTAGTCTCCTCAGCATTTGAAGTCTGCTCCCTCTCCACACAGAAGCTGTCAATGGTTAGAGCCCTTTTGAATTTTTTGTTCATTTTGTCAGAGTAGGAATCAAAGAAAACAAACTGACAAGAGAAACAATTGGTCTGTTTTGCGGGGGATGGGGTTGGATGGTATTAATGGGCTTCCTCTACAGACTGGGGGTAGGGCAGCAGAGAGCCACTAACAGAACAGCAATGACTGTACCGAGTCTGAGCTCTGAGGCTCTGAGAACACACCGAGTCAGTCCAGGTGGGGGTTGGGGGTGGCCGGGCTCTGAGAGACGCTGGCTTTCTGGGGTTTTAATCTTCACCTCCAGTGTTTACACCCTCTCTGCTGTTCCTGGCTTGCTGCCACACTGGGGCAAAAGCCCTTTCGCAGAAACTGCAGAGATCACACCCCTCCCCCTCTGGTCTGAACTGTGTGAGCTGCCTGTCTTGCTCTGGCTGTCTGCCCTCAGTCTGCACCCAGTCTGATTGACCCTCCCCCGAACAAACACAGACCTTTTCTGGCGACTTTCAAGGATGTCTTCTCTTGGTGATAATTTGTGGATTTCTTTCTGGGTCAAGCATTAAGTCAGAGGCTTGTCATGAAGTAAGTTCTGAGAGAAAACGAGGAGCTCAAGCAGCTGTCTGCCTCCACGCCGCCATCTTGGCCGGAAGTCCCCCTCTTGGCCGGAAGTCCCCCTGGATGTTTCTTACAAAACAGTACAATTCCATAGCATTCATATACCATAGTTTATTCAACCATTCTTCAATTGATGAGCATCCACTCAGTTTCCACTTTTCTTGCCACTACAAAGAGGGTTGTCAAAAATTTGTACATGTGGGTCCTTTTCCCTCCTTTAAGATCTCTTTGGGGTATAATTACAGTAGAAACAATACTGGATCAAAGGGTTTGCACACTTTGATAATATTTTGAGCATTTTGATAATGTTTTGAGCATAGTTCCAAACTGTTTTCCAGAATGGTTGGATCAAGTCACAGTTCCACCAACAATGTATCAGTGTCCTAGTTTTCCCACATCCCCTCAACATCTGTCATCTTTTCCTGTCATTTTGGCCAATCTGAGAGGTATTTAGTGGTTTTCAATTTTCCCAGCAGTTTTTGTCAAATAATGAATTCTTATCCCAAAAGCTGGGGCCTTTGGGTTTGCCAAATACTATATTGCTATAGTCATTGGCTATTTTGTTCTGTGAACCAAACCTATTCCAATGATCAACTTCTCTATTTCTTAGCCAATACCAAGTGGTTTGAAGACTGCTGTTTTATAATATAGTTTTAGATCTGGTACATCTAAGCCACCTTCATTTGTTTTTCTCTTCATTAATTACTTTGAAATTCTTGACCTTTTGTTCTTCCAAATGAATTTTATTGTTATTTTTTCTAGGTCAATAAAATAGTTCCTTGGGAGTTTGATTGGTATAGCACTAAATAGATAGATCCGTTTAGGTAGTATTGTCATCTTTATTATATTTGCTTGACCTATTCAAGAGCACATGATATTTTTCCAGTTGCTTATATCTGACTTTATTTGTGACTATTTTCTGTAGTTTTGCTTATATAATTCCTAACTTTCACTTGGCCAATAAATTCCCAAATATTTTATATTATCAACAGTTATTTTAAAAGGAATTTCTCTTTGTATCTATCTCTTGCTGTTGAATTTTGTTAATGATATATAAGAATATTGATGATTGATGTGGAATTATTTTGCATACTTCAACTTTGTTAAAGTTGTGGATTATTTCTAATAACATTTTTGTTGATTCTCTGGGTTTCTCTAAGCATACCATCATATCATTTGCAAAGAGTGATAATTTGGTTTCATTGTTATCTACTCTAATTCCTTTAATCTCTTTTTCTTCTCTTATTGCCAAGGCTAGTATTTCTAATAGAATATTGAATAGCATTAGTGGACAAATTTTTTTACTCCTGATCTTATTGGGAATGGTTCTAGTTTATCCCATTATATATGATACTTGCTGATTGCTTTAAATTGGTGCTACTGACTATTTTAAAGGAAAAGTCCATTTATTCCTATACTCTCTAGTGTTTTTAATAGGAATGGATGTTGGATTTTATCAAATGCCTTTTCTGAATGTATTGAGATAATCTTATGTTTTTTGTTAATTTGGTTATTGATATAGTAAATTATGCTAATAATTTTCATAATACTTCAGTATTATTATTCATCCCTACATGGTAGGAGTCCTTCTTTCCCTATTTTTTCCAATAGTTTTCAAATAGAAATATTTCAAATAGTATTAGAATTAATTTTTCTTCAAATGTTTGGTAGAATTCACATGCAAATCCATCTGGTCCTGAAGATTTTTTCTTGGGGAGTTGATTAATAGCTTGTTTCATTTCTTTTTCTAAAATGGGACTATTTAAATAATTTATTTCCTCTTCTATTAATCTGGGCAATTTATTTTTGTACGTATTCCTCCATTTCACTTAAGTTGTCAAATTTATTGACATAAAGTTGGGCAAAGTAACTCCTGATAATTCCTCTAGTTTCCTCTTCATTGGTGGATAGTTCTTTCTTTTCACTTTTGACACTAACAGTTGATTTTTCTCTTTCCTTTTTTTTTTATCAAATTAATTAAAAGTTTATCTATTTTTTTCATAAAACCAACTCTTAGTTTTATTTATTAATTATATATACATATGTATATATATATATATATATATGTATATATATATATATATATATATATTAGTTTCAATTTCATTGATCTCTCCTTTTATTTTTAGAATTTCAGGTTTGGTATTTGAGTAGAATTTTTAATTTGTCCTTTTTCTAGCTTTCTTAGTTGCAAGTCCAATTTATTGATTTCTCTTTCCCATTTTATTCAAGTAAGCATTTAGAGATATAAAATTTCCCCTTAATACTGCTTTGGCTGCATCCCACAAATGTTGTTATATTGTCTCATTATTATCATTCTTTTGGATGAAAATACTGATTATGTCCATAATTTGTTGTTTCACCCATTCATTCTTTAGGATGAGATTATTTAGTTTCCTATTTCTTTTTGGTCTATTTTCCCCTGACCTTTATTGAATGTAATAGTTACTGCATAATGATCTGAAAAAATGCATTTACTATTTCTACCTTTCTGCATTTGTTTTTGAGGTCTTTATGTCCTAATAATATAATATGTCCTTTCCCCCTTTTTTTTCTGTTACAAACCCCTTTCCATCTCTGCTTTCTTTTTTATATTATAACAGACTATATTTATATTGTATATTATATAATATTTATATTTATTTTATATAGCATATATATTATATATTATAATATAATTATAATATAACATGATATATAATATAATTATATTATAATATAATATATATGCATAATATATTATATAATTATATATTATTATATATTGTATAATATTTATATTATAATCAGATTATAAATGTACTGTCAATGTACACCCATAACAGAAATACAGTCCTCAATTTTTTTTTTTCTTTTTACCTTTTTATGATTTTCTTGAGTTCCTTATTTGGAGGTCTATTTTCCTGGTCTGTTGTTTTCCCCAATAGTTATTTTACATTTTTTTTCTAATTTTTTTTTTTTTTTTTTGGTTTTGCTTGACTGATTCTTCTTGTCTCATTGAGTTATCCATCTTCGTTTGTTCAATTATGAATTTTAATGAATTATTTTCTTCATTTACTTTTTCTTTACTTGCTTTTATATTTGTCCAATTGAATTTTTAAATGAGTTGTTTTGTTCTATGAATTTTTTTTTTCATTTTATTTCACAAATTCTGTTTTTTTAAGGATTTATTTTATTTTTCTGTTTCACAAATTCTGTTTTTCTGGAAGTTGCTTTCTTTTTCCATTTTATGAAATCTATCTTTTCATGACTTATATGCTTTTTCCATTTCACTAAGTCTATTTTGAAGTAAATTTTCTTCAGATAGTTTCTGTTTTGCCTTTTCTAAACCTTCTTGAAAATGTTTCATTTTTTTTACCCATTTTTCATCTAGCTCTCTTTTAAGATCCATTTTACTTTCTACTAGGAGAGACTTGCCTGATGGGTATCAGGTTGTGTTGCCTTTTGGGGCTTCATCTGGGGACAATATTCCTTTAGTCTCCTCAGGTTTTGAAATGTGTTCTCTTTCACCATAGAAACTGTCTATTGTCAGAATCCTCTTTACTTTTTTTTTTTTCTTTTTTTAAGTTAAGGTCTCCCTTTTGGTCAGGGCAGGTTTTCCAAGCCTATGCAGCTGTGTTGGTTCAGTACTGATTCACTCCTGGTGCTGGATGGGCATGGCCAGGTCCCCTCAGATTCTGGCATTTTGGGGTTCACTATTGATCTTTTGTGTTTGTGTTGGATGTTTTATAACTTCTCTGCTCATCTTCTGGTTTGCAACCAGGGCAGAGTGACCACCATTGCTATAGATTCCTGTAGATTCCAACCTGTAGATTCTCTGCCACACAGAGTCTGCACAGCACTATGTAGTCTGCATCATGGATACTGTACCATCCCAGGATACTCCACTATCTGTGCTGACTTTTGTAATTAGCTGTTTGCTCTGGCTACTTCCCTCCCATTTCCAATTGAAACAGACCTTTTCTGGTGATCTTCAAAAATATCTTCTCCTCATAATTTATTGTACTTTCAATATTTGTGGGTTCTGCCAATCCAGAGGTAATTCAGAAGTTGGATTTACTAATTAGTGTTAGGATTTATTAATTAGTGTAGAGAAGGTCAGAGAGAAACATGTGTCATCTCCACCTTCTTACTGGTAGATATCTTAAGGGTTCAAGCTATGGTTGTTTACTAATTGATTCTAAATCTTATTTTGCTAACATTTTAAATAATTAGTTTAGGTCATAAATTATGAAGTTGAAAGAGAATTTAGAGATGTTCTACGCAAGATAATCTTAAATTGATGTTCACAAAATCCCAAAGGGTACATGGTTAAGGTTCATAAATTGCAGATGGAAATAAAGCAGATATTAATCAATTAGGGAATGATTAATTTAATTGTTATTTGTGAATGTAATGGGATGTTAGACCACATTGAGAGAAGAAAAATGAAAAATATAGAGAAACATGGGAATATTTATATGAATTGATATAGAGTAAAGTCAACATAACCAACCAACAATATACATAATGACCCCAAAATGTAAACAGAAAGAATCAAAATTCTTGGTAAAAATAATGAATAAATTTGGATTTGGAAAAAAAAATGAGAAAAGACACTTCCCTCTTTCATTAGGAAAAAGACTGTAGGTGCTAAATGTTCCATGTTCTATTAGACAAAGCCAATGCATTTGCTTTTGCAGAAATATTGTTCAATTGGAATCTATTACAAGAAAGGTTTAAAGAGTAGGGAAGGGAAGAGAGGCATTTTGGGAAAAAAAGTGATGTTAAAAAAAAGCATTAATCAATAAAACAAAGAGCACAAATTGGGATCAGGAAAGATTAAATCTAAATCATTCTATATACTAGCACATATTAACTAAGTATTAGTGTATAGGTCATGTAACTTCTCTGAGCCTCAGGTTCTCCAACCATAAAATAGAGATTAGAACTCCAGGAAGGATCCATCCTCTGTATTTGGAATATTGTTAAATCCTATCTATCTGAAGACTCATCTAAAATCCCACCGCTTTTCTGAGGGAAGAGGCCACAGAAGGTAATTAAAATGTGCTAATATAATCCCACAGATTCACAGATACAGAAATTAAGTGGCTAAGCAAATTATTTATTGAAGGTTAGAAAGGTATCAGGTAATAGAATTTGGATTTGAACCTAATTATTCTGATTCCAAAATCAGTGATCTTTCCATGTCACAACTGCTTGAACCAATTGCAGACTGGTTTCCTCCTCCTCTGCTTTATATCATTTAATCTTTTTTTGGTAAATCAATTTTTTTTCACAAGTGTATTCTCTGTTTGTCCAATCAAAGTCTTTGGTTAACAGAACCATATCCCACACGTAATCACAATCACTGAAGAAGCATACCCAGTGTACATACTAAAGCTTTCAATAAACATTTGTTACATTGATGACATAATGGATGAATGTATAAAAGAAAATTAGTGTCTGCCCTCAGCTGTTGTTCCAAACCTTCTCTTCCCCTAAATTTTAATCCCCACCCCCTCTCAACAGATGCTCTTGCCTCCTACTTTACAGAGAAAAATAGAAACTGACATTTGTATATTGTTTGAGATTTTGCCAAGGGCTTTACATACATTATCTCATTTGAACCTCACAACAATCCCATGAGGTAGATAATGCAACTATTATTACACTTTTCTTACAGATGAGGAAACAAAATGAATCTCTGATAATTTAAGGGATGACCTTATGTTCCACAACTAAGAAATTTCAGAGTCAAAATTTTAATACAGGACTTTCTGATACCAAAGTCAAGACTTTATCCTCTACAGCAGAGGTGTCAAATTAAAAAAAAAAAAAAAAAGAAAGAAACCATGCTACTCAACCATACATAAAGATCCCTGCAGGGCGCATATTGATTTAAATTCATATTAACATTATCTTTTATTTTATTTTTATTTATTTTGTTAAATATTCTCCCATAATCCACCTACCAAAGAACAGTCAGGAATTATATGAGAAAAATTACAAAACACTTGCCACAAAAATAAAGTCAGATTTAAATAATCGGAAAGACATTCAGTACTCTTGGATAGGCCGAACGAATATAATAAAGATGACAATACTCCCTAAACTAATCTATTTATTTAGTGCTATACCAATCAGACTCCCAAGAAACTATTTTAATGACCTAGAAAAAATAACAACAAAATTCATATGGAAGAATAAAAGGTCGAGAATTGCAAGGGAACTAATGAAAAAAAAAAGTCAGAGGAAGGTGGTCTAAGTGTACCTGATCTAAAGCTATATTATATAGCAGCAGTCACCAAAACCATTTGGTATTGGCTAAGAAATAGACAAGTCGATCAATGGAACGGAGTAGATCCTAAGGACAAAAAAGGGTACATCTATAGCAATCTAGTCTTTGGCAAACCCAAAGATACCAACATTAGGGATAAAAATTCATTATTTGGAAAAAACTGTTGGGAAAACTGGAAATTAGTATGGCAGAAATTAGATATGGATCCACACTTAACACCATATACCAAGATAAGATCAAAATGGGTCCAAGATTTAGGCATAAAAAATGTGATAAAAAATAGATTAGAGAAACAGAAAATAGTCTACCTCTCAGACCTGTGGAGGAGGAAGGAATTTATGACCAGAGGAGAACTAGAGATCATTATTGATCACAAAATAGAAGATTTTGATTACACCAAACTAAAAACTTTCTGTACAAACAATACTAATGCAAACAAGATTAGAAGGGAAGTAACATATTGGGAAAATATTTTTAAAAGTAAAGGTTCTGACAAAGGTCTCATTTCCAAAATATATAGAGAACTGACCCTAATTTATAAGAAATCAAACCATTCTCCAATTGATAAATGGTCAAAGGATATGAACAGACAATTCTCAGATGATGAAATTGAAACTATTTTCACTCATATGAAAGAGTGTTCCAAATCACTACTGATCAGAGAGATGCAAATTAAGACCACTCTGAGATACCATTACATACCTGTCAGATTGGCTAAGATGACCGGAACAAATAATGATGAATGTTGGAGGGGATGTGGGAAAACTGGGACACTGATACATTGTTGGTGGAGTTGTGAAAGAATCCAGCCATTCTGGAGAGCAATTTGGAACTATGCCCAAAAAGTTATCAAACTGTGCATACCCTTTGACCCAGCATTGCTGCTATTGGGATTATATCCCAAAGAAATACTAAAGAGCAGAAAGGGACCTATATGTGCCAAAATGTTTGTGGCAGCTCTTTTTGTTGTAGCTAGAAACTGGAAGTTGAATGGATGCCCATCAATCTCTTAACTACTCACAGGTGAGAGCTAGGACAGCCTATGTCGGCCGCACCCACAGTGCAGAGATCTGCTGAGTCACCTCCGGGATCGGGAAGATCCAGTCTCTGGCTTTAATTTTTTTTTTTTTTTAAGTGGCTTAGATTTCTCTTCTGAACTGCTGTTTTATAAGCAGAGAAGAGCTAACAGCCTGTGCCAGATTCTTCTATCTCAGTGGCTTCTCTGATCCCAGAGCCCTCCCCAGTGCTGTGTGCCAGCACCCAACCGTCTGTGCTGGCCTCTCCTCTTCCTCCCCTGGGAACTGACCTTTCCCGTTGAAACTCCAGATTCTCTTCAGCTGGTAAGTCGTGCTTCCAGTCCTTGTGGTATCTATCAGTCCAGCGCTATTTTTGAGGCTGATTTATCTAATTGGTTGTGAGGAAATAAGGACGTTCACAGTCGTGTGTATCTTCTCCACCATCTTGGCTCCCAGCCTCTTGCATTTCCTGCACTGAGACCAAGTCCAGTCTGAAGGGCCTCCAGAAAACTACTAGAACCCCAAGTAAAGGAGATGGGACTTTGAAGGAGATAATAAAGAATGTGGACTTTGACACCTGGCTATTCTCTTGGTGATTAATCTGCTGAAAAGAAGGCTTCCCCAAAGACCTCCAGGAAATCCACCAAGAACATTACATTAATGATCTCCTGGTTCTTCTCATTTCACTTAGCATCAATTCATCTAAGTATTTCCAGGCCTCTGTGAAATCATCCTGTTGGTCATTTCTTACATAACAATAATATTCCATAATATTCATATACTATTATTTATTCAGCCATTCTCCAATTGATGGACATCCATTCAGTTTCCAGTTCCTTGTCACTATAAAAAGTGTTGCCACAAACATTTTTTGACATGTGGGTCTCTTTACCTCTTTTAAGATATCTTTGGGATATAAACTCAGGAGTTTGTTGCTTGTTTCAAAAAACTTTTTTTGTTATTTCACTTACATGGGGACCATGCCATATAATAACATTATACCTTCTCATTCAGTTTACAATAACAGTGTTAAGTAGTTTTTTAATTACCTCCCTTTTTCTAATTCATTTTTTACATTCATTTAAAAGAAT
This sequence comes from Sminthopsis crassicaudata, assembly GCF_048593235.1. NCBI lineage: Eukaryota > Metazoa > Chordata > Mammalia > Dasyuromorphia > Dasyuridae > Sminthopsis > Sminthopsis crassicaudata. Next base: position 204,303,408 of record NC_133618.1, on the reverse strand, counting down.
CTTCATAAAAAAAACAGGATTTATTATGTTATTACTTTCAAAAAACCCAGGGATTCCTCTTCTTTCTAGAATAAATATAAAGTTCTCATGACTTGTGCCTCAGTATTCAATTTATCGTTTAATTCTTTCTACCATATCAGAAGTTTTTCAACTAAAAGGATTTAGACTATTTAACCCAAAGAAAGAATCTTAAAAATGGGAGAAGGTACAATAGTTCTTTTTGAAATTGGCTTATATTAATAATACATTGTCATTATTAGGTATTTGGTAGTAGATTTTTGATGAACATTTGTTCAGGAATTTGGTTGAAAAGATTTCTGTATCATTCTGTAGATGACAAAATCTTTAGGTCCCTTCTCATGCTCAGATTCAATGGTACATAAGTGGCAAATTAGTCCACAAAAAGTTATAATTGAATAAAATCATAGACTTTACATAGGTCAATAGTTTTCTTTCTACAAAGGAGAAACTAAGGTCCAAGAGAAAAGAAATGACTTGCAAAAATCACACAGTTGCTTCAGTATAGAAAGATCTAGAATTAATTTGTCTAGAGTCCCAGACCAGTGTTCAATGCTGCCCTAACTCTAAGTTGTTTTTTTTTTTTGTTTGTTTGTTTGTTTGTTTTTAAATTTTTTTTAGAATAAACTGTGATTAGAGTTTCGAGGCCATAGGGGCAGTGTTAATTTTCACCTAATTGGGTTTGATCATAGTTGCTATAAGGAGTACCCAAAGCCATGCCTGCTGAAGGCTTCAGAGCAAATTCCTCCTAAGTTAAATAGCAAGTGTAAGGATTAAAGCCCAGGTTATTTTACCAAAATTTGTCATGTCAGTCTGAACTAGTATTTACAACTGAAGGGATATTATTAGTAGGACAATTTGATTAAATGAATATTGGGCCAAATTTATAAGATAACTCCTATAACAATTTTATGGAAAATTGCAACCCAAAATTATAGCCTTATAGAGTACACAAATTAATAACATACTACAAGGACACATAAATTATATGAGTCATATCCCATTGCTTTTGGTTACATTGAATAATGTGATGTTTCTACAACGCAAAAGGTATACTATGTTATTAAAATATCTCAGCATCTTAAAGAGCAACATTAATATCACCATGGACACCCAGAAGAAACTGAAATAAGAAATGAGAGTCAAATGCAATTTTTTCATCTACTGAAAGCAAACATATGAAATTGAACAAAGAATAAAAAATAAAACATGGCACCATATCTATGTATTTGATAGTAATGATTGGGAATTATGGAAAATCAATCATGCCATTGTATGGTTATAAAACAATAGGTAAATAGATCTAAAAGTCTCTTTGAAAGAAAGTTATGCATTTTTGATTCCAAGAATATAAATATATATTTGTAAAAGCAAAGGTAAACTTTTGGGTTGTATGACCAATAAGATGAATGATTAGATTTTTCTGTGATCTTCCAAACTTCTGAGAACTCTCTAAAACAAATTCTATGTTAAAGGTAAAGCAATTTGAGCTGTTTCTATGGCAAAGACACAAGAAAAGAAAGAAAGGCAAAATTTGATGAACTGATGGCTAACTGCTTCTCTCTCAGCACCTCTTGCTGCAATACCCATAGCAACTCTGAACTAACCACCTGAACAATGATAGACTTACAAAAAAATCACAAACTTACACCTTGTTCCACCCTCCCTCTTTCTGATATTGTGGAGATCAAATATAAGTTTTCAAATGTGGAAATTTGCTGATGCTTCAATAACTAGCATTGTTGCAGTATTCTAAACTGCAGAAGACCTCTGCAAGGGGATGGAGGAATAGAAAAAAAAAAGTACAAAATATGTGTTCAGCTTGAAACAAAGCTCAATCATGCATCCAAACCTCAATTTACTTATTTCAATAATTCATTTCATAAACAATAAATTCTGCAGTCAATCAGGGAAAAAACATCTTTAAATACACAGGAAAGGAAAAATTTAATAGCTTAAAACTATCTTTCACTCCCAGAAAACACAGGAGCGAAAACAATATTGCTGAAGATGCTACCCAGGGTGATCTAACCTGCAAATCTGAGCTTAAGTATAAATAAAGAAAAGGACATTTGATAATAAAGGGGCATTTGAAATGTGATTAGACTTTTAAATATTATTTGATTCTTCAAAATCCTGGACAACAGAATTTCAGGAGGAATGAATTAATGCAATAGTCAGAGAAAGCAACAGTAACAGACACTAAGCAGAGAGACTAAGAGACGTTCCTGAATATATACAAGTAGACAGGGATGAAGAAAGAAGTTTGCTAGAGGTGATAATAGGGAGGTGGGCTTGGGGCATTCTGTGCAGAACTTCATAGCAATCTTTATGCAGCTGATTCTTTTATTTTGGTGGGATTAAGTAACTAATGGGATATTAAACACGTGGAGGGAGGTAACTAGGAGAATTGAGCAGTGTTCTGTGTTTTGATAAAGTTGAGGACTAGCAATAAAGAGATATGAGTTTCCTCAAGAAAAGAAGCCCTGGAGAGCTGTGTCTAATGAAGGGGATGGGAAGAGTAAAGGGGAAACCTTGTTTAGATAGTGGAAGTGAGTTCCCTGATGAATCTTCCTATAGGTAAAGAGGAAAGACATTTGAAAGAAAATGGTGACCTTACAATGGGTGTTGTCCACTAGGATTTGGTATTTGAAGAAGTAACTAATGGCCCTGCCACCACTAGGACGTTGCATTGGAAGACTTGGGAGAAGTGAGAAAGCATTGACTGGGAAGACATTTTTGAGTCAAATTAAAAAGAAAAGTAACTGGCAGAGGATATAACCAGAGGTGTGCTACATAATCAGTTCTGTGGGATGAAATCCTGAGGGATTTAAGAAACAAGTTCTAAAAGGCAATGACAAGCTCTTTAGAGAATATTCTTCAATGGCTAACTTGGAATTTTTGATTACATAAGGAATGTAGAAAATAGAAATTACTAGCTAAATATAGTGGCCATCAATTAGAGGATGAAAGTATTGAGTAGAAAGAAAGAAAGGATGACTAGTAAAGAAAGAAATCCTCTTTCAAAAGGATTGTAAAAATAAAATATCAATTAGTTGAAGAGTAGCGAAAGGAACAACTCTATGAGAGAGAGAGAAAGAGAAAGAGAGAGAGAGAAAGAGAGAGAGAGAGAGAGAGAGAGAGAGAGAGAGAGAGAGAGAGAGAGAGAGAGAGAGAGAGAGAGAGAGAGAGAGAGAAGGGGTTAGGGGGAGTAAATATCAGATTAAAAACAGGAAAGAAAAAGGAGCTAATAACTAAAACTTCTAAGAAAAAGATGTAATATGGGAGGAAGCCAGTGAAAAATATTATCTTAAAAAAATGATTAAGTTAAAGAAGCATAGTATTTTACTTATAAAGAAAAGGGAAAATTCTAATTTTAAAAATAGTACTAGAGATAAAGGAAAACATAAATCTAACATAATTTTAAATGTTAATGAGTGACATTAGATAATAAAACAAAACCCTACAATCTCTTGCTTATAAGATAAACACATTTAAAAAATAAAAACATAGACAGAATAAAACTGAAGGGATAGAAATAAAAATGCCTCACATGAATTCAAAAAAGCAGTAGTTGCAATCACTCTATTGGATAAAGAAAAAGAAATTTAAAAAATAAAGAAATCATATTATTTTAAAAGAACCTTAAATGGCAAAAAATATCAACAGTAAAATTATATGCTAGAAATTACTTGGCATCTGAATTCATAAATTATAAGAAGATCCAAATAGCAGTGTCAAGGAAATGCAATTTCCTTTTCTCACTTTTGGATAAATCCAATCAACAGATAAACAAAAGAGAAAATATGGAAATAAACACATTTTTAGAGAGCCTAGAACTAAAAGACTTATGGCATTATCTAGATGGAACTGCCAAAGAATAAATATTACACACACATACACACACATATAGATCCCAAGCAAAATAAGTTACTTCAACCACATGCATTATAAAAGCTTCAGCATGAACAAAATTCATGCAATATTAATGCAAAAAAAGAGAAGTAGTTGAATGAGAAAAATAAGTCTTTGTATCAAATTTCTCTGATAAAGGAGTGGGATCAAAGACATATGAACAATCAATGAGTACATATCTACATAAAACTAATAGCCATCCACCAATATATAAATGGCTCAAAGATATAAACAAATACTTTTCAAAAGAAGAATTGCAAAGCATTGGTAATCACATGAAAAAGTGCTCCAGTCATAGCTTTTTTCGACAATGAGATGATTCAGGCCAGTTTCAATGATCTTGTGAGTAAAAGAGCCATCTACCCAGAGAGAGGACTGTGGAAACTGAGTATGGATAGCAACATTGCATTTTCACTCTTTTTGGTGTTGTTTGCTTGTAATTTATTTTCTTTCTCATTTTTTTCCTTTTTGATTTGATTTATCTTGGGCAGCAAGATAATTATATTAATAAATATATGGATATATTGGATTTACTATATATTTTTACCATATATTGGATTGCTTGCCATCTAGGGGAGGGGTTGGGGGAAGCAGGGGGAAATTGGAATACAACATTTTGCAAGGGTTAATGCTGAAAAATTATCCATGCATATGCTTTGAAAATAAAAAAGGTGTAATAAAAAGAAAAGAAAAAGTGCTCCAGATTACTAGTAAATTTTTGAGATAAAGGAGAGAGATATAAATGAAAACAATCCTGAGGTTTCATCTCACATTCTGAAAACTGGCAAAGATAGCAAAATAAACAAGAATCAATGCCAAATGGATTTTAAGATAATATGCTCAAAATATTATTGTTGTTATTATTATTATTTTTGCTGAGGTAATTGGGGTTAAGTGATTTGCCAGATTTGAACTCAGGTCCTCCTGACTTCAGGGCTGATGCTCTATCCACTGTGCTCCCTATCTATCCCCACAATATATTATTGATAAAAATGTAAAATGAATACATATATTTTGAAAAATAGTTTGAAATTATGAAAATAAAGTGAGTGAAGGCTCCATACTCTTTGATGCAAAAAGTCTATTGCTGACATAATTAAAGAAGAATTTGTAAGAAGAAAGTCTTCAAGTACAACAAAAAACTACACCAGGACTTTTTTTATAATAGCAAATAATTGACAAGAAAGTCTATGTCCATTAATTTGGGAAAGGGCTAAATAAAGTTTTGTATAAGAATATAATGGAATTTTACTGTGCTATAAGAAAGAATATGATGAATACAGAGCAGCCTGAAAAGATCTGTATATAGTGTTATAGAATGAAATAGAACCAAAAAAACAATGCACAGAACATAAGTGGAAATAACAACCATACACACACACACACACACACACACACACACACACACACACACACACAAATCAACAATGAATTCAGCAAAGCTATAAGATCAAACATGACTTGAATGGAGAGATATGAAAGGTTACCCTTAATATACTATGTCATGGAGATAGGAATTCCACAGGTGTTAGACATGTTTTCAAACTTTTTCAACATATTATACAATTACACTAATTTCTTTCTCTTCCTCCTCCTTCTCTTTTTTTCTTTTGTTTTTAAAAATATTATTTGTTATGTGGTATTGATCTCTGAGAGAGAAAAGATACTACTGAGAATTATGGTCTAAAAAACAAAATATCAACAAAAATAATTATAAAAATAAAGACATATAATATATATTAAAATTATGCAATAAATTAGAATGTGTAATATAAATTATAAGTGTATATATTATATATACATATATAATATATATATAACGAATTATAAAATAAAGGTCCCTATTTCATAACTGTCTTAGTATTCTCAATTTGTCCACAAATGTATGGGACATTTGCTGGTTACCAGCAAGACCAGCTTCATAATTGAAGACATCATAAGGATGCAGATTTTTCATTGCCAGTGCTAATTTTTGTTACCATATCTGTAAGTTCCAGCCTATTTTGGAGTATTTTATATTCAAGAAATGAAATTTTCACTGAGTCAGAAACTTAGAATGATTACATTATGTTCTTAAATCTTCCTTTGTCAATCAGTAAGTATTTATTAAGCACCAACCATATATTAGACACTGTGCTTGCTACACAGGGTTTGCAAAGGCAAAAATTTATCATTGTCCTCAAGGATTTTAAAGTCTATCTCTGTTGTAATTTTAATACCTATGGTTCTTGCCAGCAGAATTCAAAACAGTCTTATAATTGTTTGAAAAGAAAATGAGACTCCCTGATGAAATAATAATAAAAATACTCTGTTCCTGTAAAAAGGACTTCAGAGGATTCTTTAAATGACTATTAATAAGAATCTTCTTCATCATATACTTGACAATTGAAATTCCATCTTTGAATATTTCTAATGGGAGAAATCTACTTCCTTACAAAATGACTGATTCCAATCTTTGATAGTTCTAATATTAGGAAGACTTTTCATCAAACTAAATTTATGTTCATGGACTATGTCTTTGCCAGTGTGAAACCTTGTCTCCCAAAGTATAAAGAAGCTCATCAAAATAAATTCAGCCACAAAGAGATATCTTTTTTTTTCTGGGCACAGTAACTCATGATTGGTACCATTCTGTACAATTTATATATCAATTATTTAAATGAGAATGTCATACTCACTAAAGCTTCAAATAACAAAAACTTAAGAGGAATAGTTAACATTGTATAATTGTATAAAGGGTTAGGATGTAAAAAGATATTGGCATACTAGAAATATCAGTTAAATTCAATGAAAGGAAGTTTGTCAGGGACGCATAAAATTCTACATGTAGGTTAAAAAGTGATCTTTCATAAGAAGAGTATGGGGGAATAGTGGTGAGATAATTTCATGTGACAAGCATTTGGGATCTTACTGAACAAGTTCAAGTGAGTCATCAGTGTTGTAAAAAAAAAAAAAGACATTAATCTCAGTGGTAATGCAGGAGGCATGATATCTCAAATAAGAAAAGTTTACACTCTGACTTGGGCAAACCACATTTAAAATATTGTGCCCATTTCTGGGAACTAAATCTCAGAAAACATTGACAAATTAAAATATATTTCTAAGACATACATAGATGTTAAGGAGTAGACAGAAAACTGCCATTCATTCAAGTAGCTGAAGATGTTTGAGTTATTTAGTTACAAGGGGAAGACTTGTAGAGCTCATGATGACTGTCCTTAAGGTTTTTCAAATGGAAGTAGTTTTAGACATGATGCATTAGACGACAAGAAGAAGAATTAGGAGCAATGTATGAAAGTTTCAGGGAGGCACACTTTAGCATGATATGACTAAGAATTTCCTAATAATTAGAATTGAGTATAAGTGGAAAAGATTGCTTCTATAGTAGGAAATTGTGGGTTCCCTTTTGCTGGATGTTTCATTTTCTCCAATCCACCTCCTCTCCCTAACTTCTCTTTTTCTTGTGAGTGGAACATCATCCTACTCATTATCTAAGTTCTAGATAATTCTCACTTTGAAGTTTTCTTCAACTTTTGATTTGCCTTCATCATCCATATTCAACAGTTAATAGGTTTATCAAATCTTGTCAGTTCTATCCTATAGCAATACTTTCATCTCTCCCCTTCTTTCCCACTCATGTGCTTACTTACCTACAATCCTCATCTAGGTCTTCATCACTCCTCACTTGGTCTATTGCAATCGCCTCATAATAGGTTTCTCCAATTCTAGTCTCTTTACTATTTTTTCTTCATATAGCATTCAAATTGATCCAAGCACAGATATCATTAAGACATTCTTGTGCTCAAGTTCCAGAGAATCCCTATAGATTCTAGGATGAAATACAAATGTTTGCCATTTTGAAGTTCATCACAGTCTGGCATCAATTTACCCTTTTGGATTTATAATATATAACTCCAAATTATTGTCATTACATTCCAGCCAAACTAGTTTCTTGAAGATGCCATTATATCTTGTGTCTCCAGACATTGTACAAATAGTTCCCCATGGATCAAATGTATTCCTTCCTTACATCTACCAAGTAGCATTTAGAGTTTTTTTTTCATAATTAAAATTTAATTTTAATAACATCTAAATTAGCTCTATCATGATTCTCTTTGTGCCTAGTAAACCACTCCCAAATCAATTACTTTTAATTTACTTTGCATATACTTTTTCTTTTTCTTCTGGGCACCTGTTGTTCCCTTCCTTAGAGTGTATATTCCTTTAGGTAAGGAATTGTTCTGCTTTTGTCATTGAGTTGCCAGTACCTCTAGTAGTGTCTGGTGAGTCTCTTCCTAAATGTTTACTGAGTCATCCTATAGATAAGTTTAGATTAAGTTCTAATGCTTTTCAGAAATGCTTACATTGTAAGACAGCCATGTAGACATCCCCTTTGCCTTTAATGGTTATGCTCATTCCTTGGGCAGATGCTTAGAAAATTTCAGTTGATGAATAGGGTGAGGATGAGTTCTTGATTTGTTAGGTATTTTCCACTGCTTTCCTGAACTGGGAATAATAAAAAAGTAACCCCACCCTTCATTAACTAGTGGTTCCTGTAAAAGGAAACGTATGTGTCTTCCTGGATTCTGTGTGTGCTCTGGGATAGAAACATAATGCAATAGTGTCACTGTTTCATTCAGAATCCTCCAAGAATGTGGGTGGAAGGGGAGAGAAAGGGAGGATGCAGGTACTAGCTACTGAGCTTGTTTACTTCCTGAGTTAATTTGGTTCTTGTGTGTAAAAATATTGTGATGCAGTTTGGGTACTGGATATTTTTCTCATCTATTCTAATTGCACAACAGTTTTACAATTGTTAAAAAAGATGATTATTTCTATTTGCTTGAGAAAATAACCTAATGAATTGTTCATTTTTTTTTCCCTTGTAACACCAGAATCAGGGATCATCAGAAGCCATTAATGATCAGGACTTTTTGAGTCTTCTGTGAAGCTTTCTGGGCTATAGCTACTTAATCTGGAAGACTAGGATTATAGCATCTAGAACACACTGAGAGAAGTTAGAGATTCTTTAACTCACCATTGATTTTTACAGATGCAGATACTGAGGCCTAGAGAAATGAATAACTCACACAGTTAAAAAATAGCAATGTCATAATTTGAATCCAGTGCCTTTAACTCCTCAAAAGTGGTCTCTCCACTAAAATAAGCTACTTGTATGATTCCTGAGTCCTTCCATACTCTTTTAAACCTACTACACAACTTTCGATAAATATTGGAATAGAAATCCTCTTCTGATTAGGATATATTTTCCAAAGGGTTCTGCCATAAACCAAAAATATACTGAATACAGTTTCTTCCCAAGTTTCTTCTTCTTTTATCCCCATACTAATCATTTTTGAATTAAATAACTTATTTATTGAACCACTAAACCTTGAAGTATAACTACCAGCCAATATTATGGTAGGCCATCTCTTGATCTATTTAATTGACCCCAAGACATTTTCCTTGTCATCTATTAACATATGAATTACTATTATATTCACTATTCTTTTTCCATGAGCCATTTTTAGAACTTAAGATTGCTAGCTTGTGTTTTCATCTTATTAGTAATCCTGTATGTGACAATACAAAATAATAATACACAAAACACATGCTTACCTTATAATAGATCCTAAATCATGACCACATAGAAATATTCTATCTTCATTATTCACATCCATTTTCATTATATGCTTTCACTTTATATAATCTTTTCACTATTGGTTTGACCATAACCAACTTACTATATACAATATAGTAATATATAGTAAAGATAATATGAAAAGCTACATTTTAAGCAAGGACATTTTACCCCAGTTACATAGAAAGATTTACCATATGAAATAATTCTTCCCCTTGCCCTGATATGAATTTTTTTCCCTTCTACACTTCTTTTAACCTTTCTATTTTTGCTCTTAACACCAGAAATCAGTGACTTATGAGATAACTCACAAAAGTTCACCTACTAAATATCTTTGAAGCCCTATTAATCACTTCTTTTATTTTATTAGCTTTAGGTATATCTATCACCCATTGCCTACCTATAGTTCCACCATAGCCTAATAAAAAGCAAGTGTAAATGAGTACTTCAAGTACGCGTTAATATTTTTATTCCGGAAATATGTTTCACAGCTTTTTACTCACAGAATACTATTAACTTCATTTATCATTTCCAGATGTTTTCTAGGCCTACCTTTTTTAAACTCCAGGCTTTCATGTAGAAGAATCAACCTTTTAAAGATGATTCTGGCAAAAGTCTTGCTGACAATGACTAAGAGTAAGGGCCCTTTTCCCGGTGATTGTCTTACACAAACTATTTCCTTTTCCTTTATAGAAGCATCCTTCATCTCCTAGAGGATAACTTCCTTTTGCCATAACGTCTAGAAGATTTAGTCAGCTTTAGCATGAGCATCAGACCTGCTGCCTGTAAATCTCTGCTGGAATGGAGTTAACATGGAGGGGAGCCTCTTTTTTAGTTGGAAGTTGGGCTAGAGAGCAATTGACTTCAACCTGAGGTATATGGTCAATGACATCAACATTGATGAATAGTGAATTGGTGAAGTCATCATTAATGATGGTCTGTTGAGAACACTAAAGAACTGTTCAGTCTATTTCACCAGGATTATGTCCTTCTCACTGGTCAGTGTAGCTCCATTAGCTCTGAGTAGTGGAGATGTAGCATAGGTCTTTGGTCCAAGGCATTTGTGTTTTCAAGGCATCATAAAAACATTCGGGATTACTACTATTAACACAGGACTGTTTCATCTGCTTTTTACTGAGCCAAGAATCCTACATCTTTCCAAGCTTCATTTCCCCTTTACTTTAGATGGAGTTAAAAACTGCCTTCTTAGAGATGGATGAATTATCCTGCTGCTAAATCCTGTGGAGCTCTCATTTTTTTAAAGTAGCTTTTGATTTTCCCCATCATTTTTATTAAGCCAGTCCTCATGTTTGTGAGTATTTTGACCCAGATGAATAAATGTAGTGCTGTACCCCAAATCTCTGAAAGCTGCTCACTCCTTTTCTTTTCTATTCTTGCCAACTATATGTTACTTCAGCTTTCTCTCCAAGTTAGCAACAAATTGCCCTCCTACAGAGAAGCATTTGCTAACACTAAATCTTCTAGTAGTCATCTTGCCTGAGGGCTTCCATTTTTTGTTGAATGTGAATGCTTATCTTGGAGAGGGTAAGTCCTGGTTTGACTTAGTACTCTGGTCACACATCTCTTTTCTCACTCACATCCTGTCTATCTCTTCTCCCTTCAAGACATAATTTATTAAATGCCAGTGTTGGCTAAAAGAGTGTGTTCATGAAGTTTTATTGCAGTTAGGTAAATAAAAGGCAGGATTTGTGATAAGAAGGTCATAAAATGCACAAACCTTGAGTTATTATTGATCATTGCCTTTACTATTTTGGATTCCATTCCTCCTAAGGATTCTCTGGCATGTCTAATAGTGTGTGACTATTATGGCATCAAAGTGACCCAGAATTACAAGCTTGTCCTCTGTTGGCACATTAAAGATTAAGGTCTTCATAAAAAAAAAAAATAATAATAAACTTCATTAGGGTTTATCACAGGACCAAGTGCACTATGATGTTGACTTGGCATTTTCCTCTAAGAGGCAATCATGTTGTCATGAGGCTGTGATTCACTCCCTTTGGGACACATACAAACTTGTTGAGTAGTTTTGACTGTGAAACCTACACCAGCTTCATAGGGCTCTTCATCATGATAATGTTTCTAGGAAAAAAAATGTATCTAACTCCAACCTTGGTAAACTGGCTTTCTTTTGCAAGCCTTGTTTCAGTGATTGCTCCTGTTTAGATGTAAAATCTGTTGAGTTCTCTCACAACAAGAACTATTTCTCTTTCAAGTCTTGGACTTCATGTTGTCCAAAAGTATGCTCATGTTGATGTACCAATAGTAAGTGGAATCATCTTCACAAAGATTTTAGTACATTTTTTGTGTTTTTGTTTCAACAGCTGGGTAGGATTCCTACCTGCCATGGAAAGCAGGCCAAGATGGGCTAGGCAAAATAGATAAATTTTAAAGAACTTTTAGAATCTTCCTCCCATAAGAAGATGAGCAGTATGGTCCTTTAAAAAAAGACTGCTCACAGAATCAGGAGATCATTGTACAAGGCAACAATATTATACGATGATCAATTCTGATGGACGTGACTCTTCCCAACAATGCAATGATTGAGAACAGTTCCAATGATCTTGTGATAAAGAGCCACAACCAGAGAGAGAACTGTGGGAACTAAGTATGGATCACAATATAAACTTCTCACTCTTTTTGTTTTTGTTCTCTTACATTTTGTTTTCTTATTAATTTTCTTCCTTTTTAATCTGATTTTAGCAATATTATTGTATAAATATTTTAAAATACATTGGATTTAACATGTATTTTAACATGTATATCATATTGAATTGCTTGCCATCTGGGGGAGGGGGGAAGGAAGGGAAAATTTGAAACACAAGGAAGGGAAAATTTGAAACACAAAGTAAGGGACAATGTTGAAAAATTATCCTTGAATATGTTTTGAAAATGAAAAGCTTTAATTAAAAAAAAAAAGATTTCTCACATACTCAGGGGACTACTCAATTACACAGATGCATTATTTCTGTGTATAGGGTTGTGACTTCTGCTCCCAGTAATATCTGTTGCTTTATCCCTTGCTTATCATCACAGGGTTTTGAGGTAAGAATAAAATAATGAAATAGTAAAATAGTAAATGGCAAAATGATATTGGTGATGTCTTCTGATTCACATAAATGATCATCTAACTAAGAGCCAGTTTGGCTTCAGAAAGAGCCAAGTAACAGTCAACATGGTTATTCCTATTTTACAACTCTAAAAGAAATTCCAGGAACAGAACAGAAGTCTTTAAACAATATTTATCAATCTGATCTTGATCTTTGATACTGTCGGTCTTGGAGGCTTGTGGAACATCTTTTGCAAAATTTTGTTGCTTACAGATGTTCATCAATACTGTACACTAGTTCCTTCATGACAAGCTTGCATATGTTTTGGATAATATATGATGATCTAGCACTTTCATAGTCACCAGTTGAGTGGAGTAAAGTAAGGCTATGTTCTTGCTTTAATGTCTATTAGCATAATATTTTCAGCTATGTTATTGGACAACTTCAATAAGGACAGAAGTATCATCAAGGTTAGCTATCTTACAGATAGTAATTATTAATTTGAAAAATTTTAAACCAAGACCAAAGTATATAGACACTTGTTGCATGAATTTTTGTTCACAGATGACTGCACTAAAGGAAACCTCTGAGACTGAAGATGCCACAAAATATAGGTCTATTTTCTGCTTCTTGTGCTAATAATTGGCCTGACAAGTTACATCAAGAAAACAGATGATTTCCTTCAACCAGCCAGCATCTCACAATCTACATATGGAACATTAGTTACAGCAAATAGAAAAGTTTTGAATGCTTTGGAAAAGTTCACTTATTTTGACAGCATACTTTCTAGGGATGTCCACATATAGATGATTGACACAGAAATTGCCAGAGCTAGCTCAGTACTTGGGAGATTCCAAAGAAAAAGATAGGAAAGAAAAGGTATTAGGTTGGCTCTTAAATTGAAAATCTATATAGCTGTTGTGCTGACCTCATTATTGGATGCCCATGAAACCTGAACAGTCTACCAATGTTATGCCAAGAAACTGAATAACTTCAACTTAATTGTTATAGTTAAATTCTGAAGATCACTTGGCAAGATAATGTACTAAACATTGAGGTGATTTCACCAATTTAATTGCCAAACTATAAAACTCAATTGCAGACAGCATAACTCCAATGGATTGGCCACATTGTTTTAATGCCAAAAATATGTTTGATTAAAAGATTTTATGGAGAATTCACACAAGGCAAAAGCTCACAGGGAAGTCAAAAGAATTCTCTCAGGGTTTCTCTGAAGAACTTTAGAATCATTATGTGACATGGGTGAGATTAGGAAAGAATGGCCCATCATGGTGTACCTGTATCAAAGAAGGTACACTGCCCTATGAGCAAAGCAGAATTTCAGGAGATCAAAAGAAATATGAGATGCATTCCTCTTTCCCAAACCCATAGTAGAACCTTCTGAGCTAATGCTGGCATTGATCAATTGTAGTAAGATATAGTGTACATTGACCTTGACACAACAATATCATTTTGGTTCTCTTTGAAAACAAGGGACAATAATCATCATTGTTGAAATAACTTTTCTAATAATTTGCATACTCCATGAACTTTACTTCTATTTTATGTTAACCACTAAAGGACTTTGAAGTAGATGACTGATAATGATATTTGATAGATGTAATATGAATATTCATTTTTGTATCAATCTGCTCAGGAGGATCTTATTTTTCTACCACTATTATTATTATTCACGATCTCCATTTTTCAATTATGAGCAACACAAAGGAAAGATATTTAATTTAAACAAAATGAAGAAATTGTGGATAAGACAAATATAAAGAAACATGAGAAGACATATAAGCCGATACAAAGTGAATTAGGAAAGGCCATTGAAACAATTTACAAAATGATTACAACAAATGGAATGGAAAGCAAATAAAAAAGTCAAATCAAAGTCTATGTAATTTTATAACTAAGTTGACACCCAAATATCAGAAGATATCCCCTTATTTTTAAGTAGTAGAGAACTAGGAAAGAAATATATTACATATAATGCCAGATTTTATTAATATGTTAATTTTTTACTGACCTGGAATTTTCTCTCCTTTTCCTTTATAGAAGGAATTGCTGCTTGGGAAAAGGGAGGGAAAAGGAAATGAATTTGGAAGGACCCAAAATAATAGAGAAAAGCCAGGAAATCACCTGAACTCTTTCCAGATTCCCTCAGAATCAACTTTTATTCAAGCTTCTAAATGCATTTTGGAGCAACAGAACTTACAAAAAGGTGTATGGAAACATTTTTTCAGCTTAAGATAACTTAGAGATACCTTAGGAATGGTCTGTTTCACTTGGATAAAAAGGATATACAGTCCAGCACAGAACAGGCAGACCAGAAGGAGAATCTTGGCCACAGCACAGATCATCAAACAAGAATCCTTATCCTGGCACAACAGAGCAGTGGCAGAATAATAAACTTGGGACAGTGGATCCTTTGCCAAAGGACAGAAATCAGTTTTAAAAGTCATAAAACAAGCTAAAAATGATTAAGAAACAAAAAAGATCTCTTATCATAGAAAGCTATTTTGGTGACAGAGAAGATCAAAGCTCAAACTCAAAATGAGACAACACTGTCAAAATGCCAACATGTGAAGTCTCAAAAGGAAAGATGAATTGGTTTCAAGCCAAAAAAGTACTCTGGAAAAAGCTCAAAAAGTATATTATGATAATGACAACAACAACAAACAGGAGCTTAGTCCAATATCTTTCAAGGAAGTATCAAGGAAAATTTCCCTGATATCCTAGAACTGGAGAATAAAATAGTTCTTGAAAGACGCTATCATCTTCTCCTGAAAGATATCCCAAAATTAAAACTTCAAGTGATATTTTAGGCAAAATCTAGAATTATCTGGTCAAGGAAAAAAAGAACAACCACATTCCTACAATTGTTGGTTAAAAGAAATACATTTGAAACAGAGATATAGAGTAAAGGTAAAAGGCTGAAACAGAATCTATTATGATTTCACTGAAGTAAAGCAACAACAACATATACACAAACAAATAAAAACAAATAACAATAATAAACAACAGAGATAACAATTCTGATATGAGAAAGCAAAAGTAAAAATAGATCTTATCAAAAGAGCAAGAGAAGGAAACTAACTTTTGTTAATTTTATCATGCACAATGAACAAATACCAATTCTAACACATATGCACCACGTGGTATAGCATTCAAATTCATAAAGAAGTTAAATAAGTTAAAGTAAAAAATATACATCAAAATTATACTAGTGGAGAACTCAAAGTCTCCCTCTCAGAACTAATTAAGTTTAACCACAGAATTAAAAGAAAATAAATAAGTACATTAATAGAATTAAAAAAAAAAAAAACTAGTCATGACAGGCTTCTGGAGAAAACTGAATGGGGATATAAAGGACTACACCATTTTTTTCAGTAATAAATGGCACCTACATAAGAACTGATCTTGTACAAGTGCATAAAAACTTTACCATCAAATATAGAAAGGCAGAAATGTTAATTGCATTCTTTTCAGATTATGATGCAATAAAAATACAGGTAATAAAGAGCCGTGGAAAGATATATTAAAAACTAATTGGAAATTAAATAATTTAATCCAAAATAATGAATGAGTCAAATAATAAAACATAAAGACAATAATTTCATCAAAGAGAATGACAATAAGACGAAAACTTAGCAAAACTGATGGGATGTAACTAAGGCATTTTAGGGGAAATTTTATATCTTTTTTTTTTTTTTTCTCTGAGGCTGGGGTTAATAGCTAGGAAGTGTTAAGTGTCTGAGATCAGATTTGAACTCAGGTCCTCCTAAATTCAAGACTGGTTCTCTAGATAGCACTGCACCACCTAGCTGCCCCCGAAATTTTATATCTCTAAATGCTTGCATGAATAAAACAGAGAAAGAAGAGATCAATTAATTGAATATACAACTAAAAAGAGCTAGAAAAACAACACATTAAAATTTCCAATTAAATACCAAATTAGAAACTTGGAAATTAAAGGAGGGAGTGATGAAATTGAAAATAAGAAAACTATTGATTTAATAAATAAAACCAAGACCTGATTTTATTTCAAACAATAAAAAGTAACAGATAGATAAACCTTACCTTAATTTGGTTTAAAAAAGGAAGAAGAAAACCAAAATGCCAGTATGAAAAATGAAAAAGTTGCATTCATCACCAATGAGGGGAAAATTAAAGGGTTAATTAGGAGTTACTTTGCTTAGCTGTATGATGATAAATTTGACAATTCAATTATTTTCCAGTGATTATTTACAAAAATATTAATTTCCCAGATTAACAGGAATAAAATAATTAAATAATCTCATTTTAGAAAAAAAGAAATTGAACAAGACATCAATGAAATCCTTATGAAAAAACCTCTAGGGCAAGATGGATTGATAAGTGAATTCTACAAAAAAACCCAACAACAACAACAAAAAAAAAAAACAAAAAAAATTTAAAGAACAGTTAATTCTAATACTTTATAAATTAATTGGAAAGAATAAAATAATTCCTATTAAATTTATTTTATGACACAAAATGGTTCCAAAATCTTAAGCAGGAAGGGCCAAAATAGAGAAAGAAAATTTTAGACTAATCTTTCTAATGAATATTGATAAAAAAATCATAAATAAAATATTAGCAAAATGATTATAGCAATTTATTACCAGGATAATACACTTTGACTAGATGGGATTAATACTAGAAATGCAGAGCTGGTTCAATATTAGGAATTCTATCAATATAATTGATGATATCAATAATATAACTACCAGAAATCACATGATTATCTCATTAGATGCAGAAAATACAGCACATATTCCTATTAAAAATACTAGATAGCGCAGGAAAAATGGAGCTCTCTCTCTCTGTAAAATGATAAACAGTAATTATCTAAAATCAACAGAAAGCATTATATGTGGTGGGGATAATGTAAAAAATGTTCCAAGTAAGATCAGTAGTGAAACAAGGATGCTCATTATCACTGTGTTAACTTTAGGAATAAAAGAAGAAAAAAGAAATTGAAGGAATTAGAATAGGCAGTGACAAAATAAAACTATCACTCTTTCAGATGATATAATGCTATCAACTAAAAATCTACTTGAAATGATTAACAATGTTAGAAATTACAGGATATAAAATAAACCCACATAAATTATCAGCATGTCCCTATATTACCAACAAAGCCCAGCAAGAACAGATCAAAAGAGAGATTCTGTTTAAAATATTTGTAAACAATATAAAATATTTGTGAGCCTACCTGCCAAGACAAACCCAGAAACTCTATGAACATTATTACAAAACACTTTTCACACAAATAAAGTCAAATATAAATAAGTGGAAAAATATCAATTGCTCAAGGGAAGGCAGAGCTAATATGTTAAATATGATAATTCTACCTGAATTAATTTACTTATTCAGTGCCATATTAACTAAATTACCAAAAATTACCTTATAGAGCTAGAAAAAATAATAACAAAAAAAAACCCAAAATAATAAATTCATCTGGAAAGAGAAAAGGTCAAGAATATCAAGGGAATTAATAATAAAAAAAAAAATGCACAGGAAGGTGGCCTTGCTCTATCAGATATAAAGTGAAAATTAGTTGTGGAATAAGAAGAAACAGAGTTGTAATAATGGAATATTTTAGGTATACAAAATATACTAGTAAATGACTATAGAAACCTAGTGTTTGATAAACTCCAAAACTCTAGCTTCTGTAATAAGAATTCGCTTTTTGAAAAAAAAAAATTTTCGACAAAAATTGCTGGGAAAACTCACAAAAAATAGTATGGGAGACTATAACACTGACCCACATCTCAAGGTATGGTCAAAATGGCACATGATTTAGACATAAAGGGAGTTACTACAAGCAAATTATAAGAGCAAAAACTTGTTTACCTGTTAGATTTATGGGGAAAAGGAAGAATTTATGAGCTAGCAAAAGATATAACACATTATAAAATATAAAATGAATAATTTTATCATATTAAATTTAAATTGTTTTTGCATAATCAAAACCAGTACAACCAAAATTAGAAGGAAAGTAGAAGGATGGCAAACAATTTTTACAGCCAATGTTTCTAATAAATGATTAATTTCTAAAATATATAAAAAAGGCGAGTCAAATTTGTAGGAATATAAGTCATTCCCCAATGGATTATGGTCAAAGGATATGAATGGATAGTTTTCAGATGAAGAAATTAAAGCCACTTGTGATCATCTGAAAAATTTCTAAATCACTATTGATTAGAGAAAGACAAATTACAACAGTTCTGAGGTACCACTTCATATCTATCATATTGGTTAATATGATAGAAATGAAAAATCATGATTATTGGAGATGTGAGAAAATTGGAACAGTAATGCATTGTTGGTGGAATTGTGAATTGACTCAACTATTCTGCAGAACAATTTTGGAATTCTGTCCAAAGGACTACAAAACTGAGCATACCCTTTGATCCACCAATCCCACTGTTTGGAATATATGCCAAAGAGATCATCAAAAGGGGGGAAAGACGCACATGTATAAAATATTTATAAGCAGTTTCTTTTGTGGAAGCAAAACGAATTGAAAATTGAGGAGATACCCATCAATTGGTGAATGGCTGAACCAGTTGTGGTATATGAATATATTGGAATATTCTTGTTCTATTAGAAATACTGAGCAACCATATTTCAGAAAAACCCAGAAAGACGTTCATGTAATGTTGCTGAATGAAGTGGGTAGAGCAGGAGAACATGGTATACTATAACAGCAACATTGTACAATGATCCACTATGATAGACTTAGTTCTTCTGAGCACAGCAATGATCTAAGACAATTCTAAGAGACTTATGATGGAATATGCTATCTATAGCCAGAGAAAGAATTATGTAGTTTGAATGCAGATGGAATCATACTATTTTCACATTTTTTTCTTTCTTTGGGTTTTCTTCTTTCTGAATCTTTTATTTCACATCATGATTAATACTGAAATAGGTTTAATATGGTTTTACATGTATAACCTCTATACATTTTTAAAATTTCTGTCTTCAGGAGGGAAGGAGGAAAGGACAAATAAATGGTAGCTCAAAATCTTACAAAGATGAATATTGAAAATTGTCATTTCATGTAATTAGAAAAATGAAATACTACAAAGTAGAAAAAATAGATTGCAAAATGTATATCCTGAAATACATAAAAAATCATAGAGTTCTCGGGAGATGAAATAACATGAGTAATGTTGTACAATCTTCCCCACCCTCTCATTAGTAAAACCATCTTCTATTCTTATGGAAGAAATATTAATCTAAGTATAAATTTATCTGTATATTTACCAGATAATATTATACTTGGCATTCTTCATTATATTTTCATTGGCTTTGAGTTATATTTTCAGTAAATTTAAGAAGTAAAATTTTATGCCATCTCGATCAAGACCAGTATCAGTTTTGTCTTCGGAGCACAGTTTATCACTGCATTAAATAATGACTATTTAGTTTTATTTGTTATAGGTTTCTTCATTATCAAGAAAAAGAAGATTATCATGGTCAAAGTTGATAGATACCTACATTGTTTGCCTGAAATTCTATTTAATATGGACTTTGGATGGTCACTGTTTCAATATTATTATGTTCCATAAAATGCAATATAGCATGGAGTGAGAAATCAGGAGATATTTTTATGGAAACTATGTGGGATCTAGGTGCTAATTTTGGTTCTGCTACTTAATTTCTTCTGGATTTAGAATGTGATGGCATAGAAAGTACACTGGATTTAAAATAGGAAGGGCCTAAGGGAAAGCACAACCATTTATATAGTAGCTACTGCATTCTAGCAAGTATTTTCACAAGTATTATCTCATTTGATCCTCCTAAAAACCTGAAAGGTAGCTTATATCATTGTCCCTATTTCAGATTGAGGAAATGGAAGACAAAAGGACAAAGTGATTTGTTCGGGGTTGCACAATTATTAAGTAACTAAGGTAAAATTTGTAGTCAGGTTTCTCTAGCTCTAGGTCCAATGCTTTATCCATTATGTAATTTAGCTGTCTAGATTCAAATTTCAGCTTTACTACATCTTGGGTCATGGATCAGTTAAAAGATATCTTTGAATATCAGTTAATATCAAATTGCTCTATAAATGCCACAAGGTTGTGAGGAAAGCATTTTGTAAATTATAATGGCTAGTGCCTTCTGTATATTGCAGATTCTATATGGTCTTCGCCATTCATATGAACTCAACAATTCCTCTTAGACTTCCAAGGCACTTATTTTACTGGTAATAGTTCACCAGTTTATTCTTTTATTGTAAATTTCTTGCAGTGAGGGACCATGTCTTATTGAAATTTGTCAATAGACACTTATTAAGGATCAACGTTGTTCTAGGTAATAATGATACAACATAAAGAAAGAAAGAAACCTAAACTGTCTTTAAGTATCTAATTTTCTATTAGCTCAGATAAGTAAATAACTAAATTAAAATGATTAATGTTTGAAAAGTGCAAAGAATCCTTAATTGAAAGACATTCTTTATTTACCTTTAATATAAAATTATTTCAGAACTGTTATTAACATATTGTGGAGTATCAGGAAAATCATTATATTCTAGTATAGTGAATTAGAATTCTAATTTTCATCATGTATAACTGATTAATGAATACTATGACAAAGATAATTGCTTATATAAAATAATGACTTAGAGCAAGAGAGAGAGAAGGATGAATTCCTTTGCAGTCTTTTAGCAAGGGTACTAGATTTATAAGGTCAGCTGCCCTTATCCATTTTAAGTTTTGTTTGTGGATCCTTTGCAGAAGGCAAATGTCTCTGTATATTTTAATCCCCATGCACTTGACATAGAAAATGCAGTGGTGGGCCCATCCCACTTTATCAGTTTGAGGCAGTAACAAATCACACCACTTTTCAGCCTAATTTAGTGCTTCTCATATTGTCTGATGGGAAGTTAATTCCTACTGGAGTGATGTGAAGCAGGCAGGGAAAACATGTACTTGTAGGGCTAACTTTGGCCCTTTTCCACACCAGCCCTACCTTACAATGCAAGTTCATAGTTTTACATATTAATTTAACATTGTCAAAAAATGAAACCTAAAGCATAATTCAAAGCAAATCTTCCAAATAAATCTTTTATAAAAAGGATTTGCATTTTGTTGAGGGTTTTTTGTTTTGTTTGTTTGTTTGTTTGTGTTTGTGTCAGCTATGTGTTACTGAAGTGTACAAAGTGAATTCTACTTGTAATTGTTAATTCAGCATTCCTCACCTTTGATGGTAACAATTATCTACACTAGCCAATTCCATCACTAAAAATTAACTGAATCACACAGAAGGAAAATCACATGTATCCTTGGCTACTTAACCTGAAGCTTAGAGAGCTTTTAAAAACACACACATATGTGCAAATACAAATATATCTTCAAGTGTGTTTGCATGTATTTGTATATATGTATATCTTTCCCACAACTATACAATCTTATTTAGCCTTGATTTTCCTGATAAATACAGAATAGTCAATTTTGTTTTGTAATATTAAAATTGTATTCTCATAATAAAGAATAAAGTTACAAATGCATTAAACAACAGAACTTAGAAGGTCTTTTCAGAGAGCACCTTATCTTACTCCTTTACCTAAGATGAAGAAACTGAAGACCAGAAAAGGGAGGAATCTTGTTAAACATCATATTCTTAATTAAAAGCAGTGCCAGGATTACAAGTAGTATCCAGTAAAGGATCTTTCCAATAATGTTAACAAGACAGAATTTCCTTCATGTTTAATTTTTTTATTCTGTATTTGACCATTATTTATCATTCCAAAAAAGATGGAAAAATAAGTCAAATAAGGCCTTCAAGCCTGTGGAAAATGAGTGAACAAATCTTATAGTAATCAGACAATAGGCTGGACATAATCTAAAAACAAATGTAATTAGACATTTCTTTCTGTTCTGTTTGAGAATCATATCAATCTTGAAATTGGGGCTAGTTCTAAATAATTTTTTTTATAAACAGAGAGAGCTACATGGATTTAGTTGTTAATATGGATTTTAATTTTATGTTATAACATTCTTCTTGTTAATCCAAGTTGCTTTTTGTTGTTATTTGCTTTGTTCTTAAAGAGGACCAATAACATCCAAGAATAATGTCTTGACTTGAAAGTGAATTGGATTTAGATGAGGCAGAATTATACACTCATCAACCTCACTTTCTTCTCCAGATTTATTAAAGTCCAGTAGCAAGATGACAGTCAAGTAGACTTGTGGTGGCCTAGAAGTCAGTGGATGACCTAAATCAAGGTCTTTCCCATTTCTCAGTATGTCTGAGTCAATACATTCAATGACTAAGGATAGTGCTATTCCCTGGGGAAATGCATTCATCTACATGGGGTAATCCTTCAATTCCCTGAGAAAGATAATTCATATAGAAAATCGCATGTCCTGACACATGTAATCAATAGTTTATACTCATATATCAGATATATCCATGATTTGAGGCATGATAGAGAAGTTGAAAACATAACAAAACAAAAACAAAACAAAACATTGACTTGGCAATTAGGACATGTGTATTTCTCTCAAACCTGATGTTAACTAGCTCTTTAAACTCAGGCAAATCACTTTCTTTCCTCATCTTGTTTTTCCTCACTTGTCAAAATTCATTAGTTGAATGATCTTAAAGCTCTTATAAAATTTTAACTATTTATATTCAGAAGTCATTTCCAGGTTTAACTACCTTTGCTAAATATTTTATCTTCTAAGGATCCATCCAACTCTGAAATTCAACAATCTTTTATCTCTTTATTTCAATTTCTTTTATCTCTTTATTTCAATTTCTTTAAAATCTCTTTTATTCTAGAATAAGGGTGAGGGTTGATTATGAGAGTTGAACAAATACCAACATTTTTTAATTGATTCAATCAGAACTGAATTTGAACAGAGCATGTACACTGTTTTAAATTAATTGAAGCCATTGAGTGAAATAATAAGTTATGTCTTAAGGATTTTGTATAAAAGAAGCTATATCAGAATCAGGGGAAAATGAGTTTTGAACTGTCACTTTCAATAAGATATTATAAATTGGGTCCCACCCAGGATGGGGTGAAAGGATATAGTATCATGGTACAATAATTAGTTGTTTTAAATCCATGCAAGCAACATAATGGTCCCTAAAACCCATGAGGATTACTTCTTTTTCAGTTTTAGTGGTTTATTTTAGATGAAAGAGTCTGAGTCAGGTCACAGTCTCTTCAGGCCCCTGGTTTGGAAAAAGAAAAATTCCTTATGCCAGGCAGAGAAGTTTAGCCTTCTGTATAAAATTATATTCATAGTTGAATCTCTAATTAACCCCAACATCTTTATAGTTTAGACAAGATTCAGTTTATTGGAAACATTTGGGTTATAAAATATTGGATTACGTTACAGTATCTGTGAAGCAAAAGATATCAGAGAAGGGAAATTGATGAAAGAAATGACTTTTTAAAAAGATTTGCCTGAGCCTATATCCTCCTGTAATGTCCATGAATTCAAAGGCTTTCTTTGATATTTTCCTTCTCTTTCACAGATCAGAATTTCCTTTGAGTTATCACTTCTCTAACCTCCTCATATCTGAAATAGCTTCTCTCTTTATACAAACACTTAGGATATGAACCAATCTTTCATACAATGACTTTGATTGATTTAAGGAGGTATACAGGGCCTGCTCACATTCAGTTGTGATTATCCAAACAAATATTGTATTTGAAGTACAATATAAATGGAATTGCTACAACATCACCTTCACAGTAGTTTTCAAAGACCATAAGTCTTTGAAAGTCTTTTATTTGCAAATTTGCATTTGATTTCAGCTTTCTCTATTGGATCCATACACATATTACTAAAATTTCTACCAGTTAGTTCTATTTACATCTCCTTCTACAGGGCATGTCTCAAACCAGAATTTCTGAGTTGTCCCAATGCAGTTTAAGCTTTAAAAGAAGTTAGTTACACAGAATATCCTAAAAATCTTCATACTATTGTAAGCTTCTAAAGTTAAAAACTGCTCAAAGACTTTAGGGATATCATGTATTATTTGAGACATCATTTATCAATTAGACGATCCTGAGGTAAATGGTATTCTGAAGTAGTGGCAAGTTTAAATTATTGAATATTGTTATTCAAAGAAATGCGGCTTTGGTGTCTTATCTAGTAAGTATATTTCTTAATAACGTCTATATAGTTCAGCTCCTTAGAGAAGGACTGTTTCAATACTCATATATCAATGATTTACAGTTGTTAGTGTGTTGATTCTATATCTATAATGTATGTTAAATTCTTGAGAATATCTGAAAATGAATGTTAGGTTATATTTGGTCAAAGTCCTGCCTAGATGATCGTAGATTTGACTTAGTAGAGTCTATATTGATAAGTTTTTTTTGTAAAAAAAAAAAAGTTACCATTTCAGAGGATAAACTATTATGATATATAAACATAGATGGCCATTTGCTTGTTCCATTTATACTTTAAAGTTAACTCCAGTGATGCTGACACTTTTTATTTTTTAATATCTGTTTATTGACAAAACATATGCATGGGTAATTTTTGAACATTGACCCTTGCAAAAACTTCTGTTCCAACTTTTCTCCTCCTTCCCTCCACCCTCTCTGCTAGATGGCAGATAGTCCCATGCATGTTAAATATGTTAAAGTATATGTTAAATACAATAGATGTAGACATATTAATACAGTTGTCTTGCTACACAAGAAAAATCGGATTTAGAAAGAAGGTAAAAATAACATGGGAAGAAAAACAAAAATGCAAGCAAACAATAACAGAAAGAATGTAAATGTTGTGTTTTGGTCCGCATTCATTTCCCAGTATTCTTTCATTGGGTGTAGCTGGTTCTGTTCATTGCTGGTCAATTGGAATTAATTGATTTGGATCCTCACATTGGTGAAGATAGCCACTTCCATCAGAATTGATCCTTATATAGTATTGTTATTGAAGTGTATAATGATCTGCTCATATCACTTATCATCAGTTCATGTAAATCTCTCCAAGCCTATCTATATTCATCATTTCTTTCAGAACAATAATATTCCATAACTTTCATATACTACAATTTATTCAACCATTCTCCAATTGATGGGCATATATTCAATTTCCAGTTTCTAGTCACTACGAAAAGGGCTGATGTTGACATTTATTTATCACACCTGCCTTGCCCTCCATCAAACAGGAAATTTGAAAGCAAAAACAAGGAAAGAAAAATAATATAAATTGAGACCCTGCCTTATTTAAGTCCTAAGACTCATCAAAACTGAATTTTAGTGGGCATCAGAAAAGATGGTGAAAGAAATTCTTGTTAGGTCATAGCCTTAAAAACCAGAACAAAACATTAGGTTTCAAATCAGGATCTCTTGATTCAAAAATCTGACTCTGAAACTTATTATTGGTATGTCTATAAGCATAAATATGTTATCATATGATATGGTATCATAACCATATCATGATCAATATGTTTAGTGATTCCTATCTGTCCTCTTCATGTTGGTCATCCATAAAAGAATATAAAAAGTTGTTTACAGCTCTAAAACTACAAATCTTTAAAAGATATACCTAGCTGAGCCGTTTTGTATTTTTAAAAAGATTACTGAGAATGAATATTTTATATATGTGGCCAAATTGACATTAATTAAAAACCATACTTTTTTCTATTATAAAGCCCTATCCTGGAGTTTGGTGAGACTGCAGTATTTATAATAAATATCAAACAAATGAGTAGTTGTTGATGGAGTTGGGTGAAAAATGATATTTAAATAAAATATTTTCTTTGACACACAATTATCATATAAGCTTTCCCAAAAATCTTAGTGAACATTTAATCTTTAACAGTTTAAAACTGTAATAAGATTTGAAATACACATACACTCACAAACACACATATATCATTGTTGTTAGGTCTTTCAAAGGTACCACTGGTCCACATGGTGGTTTGTTTGACCACAGCTGAAAATACAAACCAAGGTACTGCCAATATTTTAGCAGTGAACTGCCTAAATATTCCAGGAAATATAACACCCAGCTGTGTGTCTGATAACCAGTTTGAGTGGGTAAATAGATATTGTGAAGTATTTTTCCATGCTTCCACATGCATAAGGTTTTGAATTGGTCTTTATAACTGTCTTTTATCAATGGTTTTTGCAAAATGTAACAATGATTACCTTCTTCTTTATAAATTACAAATGCATTGATGTACTCTGATACTCTCATTGAAACAGCTCTTGTTCATTACAAGCCAAATTAGAGCTTTTCTGTTTGGGTCTAGAAATGATCTTTCAAGAGAAAACCACTCACAATAGCTGGCATGACTCTCCCTTTGTTATTATTCAGTCATTTCAGTCATATCTGATTTTTCGTGATCCATTTTGAATTTTCCTGATAAAGATACCAGAATAGTTTGTCATTCCTCTACCAGCTCATTTAAAGATGAGGAAACTGAGGTAAATTAGGTTGCATGGTCACATAGCTAATAAATGTCTGAGGCTAGATTTTGAACTCAGTAAGATGAATACTGGCTTCTAGTGTAGCACTTTATCTGTTGCACCACTTAGTTGACTTTCTTTGTAGTGGCAAGTAAACAGCCCAAATGGTAGTGAAGAGGATTATACTTTGGGAACAGATTGTTTTGATTTGTTTAATCAGGTCATTCATTCATCCATCTTTCCATCAATTCATTCCCTCACATTTACTCAATTATTTAACAATGTTGAATGTGACTTTGAATAATCGTTTAACGTCATGTGTATTATGTATATAATGAAGAGTCTAGTGCACATGAGTTTTAAGATCCTTTCCAACTTTGTCATCCTAAGATCCAATATAAAACATTATGAGATTTAAAAAAACATGGAATGGGAGCTGTAGCACATCCTTACAGTCTATTGGGAAGGTAAAGGGATGGGAACTGATGAATATAAAACCTTAATATAGGCAGAAAAGACACACTCAATATTCTAAGCTTCTCTCATGTCCTCCTTACTAATTACCAAATTCAGCCTCAAAAATAGTGCTTGACTGGTAAAATCTGTGAATATTGGAAGTACAACAATTTACCAGCAGAAGATAATCTGGAAGATTGACAGAAAAAGGTTTGTCCTGATCAGTGGGAGCAAGCTAGTGCAGGTAGGGAGAAAGAACCAGAGACTAGCATACTGAGCAGACTGGGGCAGGGGTGATCTCTGTGTGGGTGGGGATTTTACAGGGAGGACTTTACCTCAGATTAGCTGCTCTGCTTTGGTTGCAAAGCAGTAGATTAGCAGAGAAGTTACAAAAAGGCCAAAGCAGAGTGTACTCCAAAAAAATAAAAAACACCAGAATCTAACAGGATCTGGCTACACCCACATAGCACCAGTAGTGAGTGACTCAGCACAGACCACAGCACAGCTATGC
Organism: Sminthopsis crassicaudata; assembly: GCF_048593235.1. Lineage (NCBI taxonomy): Eukaryota > Metazoa > Chordata > Mammalia > Dasyuromorphia > Dasyuridae > Sminthopsis > Sminthopsis crassicaudata. The sequence continues at coordinate 204,275,371 of NC_133618.1, read as the reverse complement.
AGCTGCACTCTTCAGCATAAGGATTTTGCCTGAGGTAGCCACACTTCTGCAAGGCAGGGGGGCTCAGCAGGGGGCAGCCCCTAATATTCAGGGGAGGGGGATTAGAGCAGCTGCAAATCTGCATACAGTAGGATTCTGCCCAGGGCAGCAACACTTTTGCTACTCAAGCACTAGCCCCATGGGTAGCCATCAATCCCCCGGGGTTCTGCCTGGGCAGTGATACTTTCACTGCTCAGCTGCTAGCCCCAGGCTAGCTGCTGATGCATGAGACTATGCCCCGGGCAGAAACACTTGCAGTGCAGGGCTCTTCCCAGAGCACTCTTGCAACTTGGCAGCTCTTAGTAGCTCAGCTGCTCTTAACAGCTCGTTTGCAGGACATCTACTGCCTATCTATGTATCCTTGATCTGTAGAGGAAGCTGGTAACCTCCTTACCCTGAAGGCAGACCCCAAGAGCTTTTAAAAAAATGAGTAAAAAAGCCAAGCAAACTCTAACCATTGACAGCTTCTATACAGAAAGAGAGCAGGTTTTCAACCCCAAGGAGACTATTAGCAGACAATCTTCAGCCAAAACACCAAAAGGGCATGTAACCTGGTCCCCATCACAAAAAGCTCTTGTAGAAGAAAGTATAAATTTTTTTTAAAAAGAGCTAGAAGAAAAATGGGAAAGGAAAGAGACGCTATGTAAGAGAGGACAGAAAAGGGTTATAACTCACTTACAGAAAAAATTGATAAAGTGGAAAAAGAAAACAACTTCCTGAAATGTGAATTGGAAAAGGTAAAGAAAACCCAGGGAGTGCAGGGAAACAGAATTTGTGAATTGGAAAAGATAAAGAACTCCCAGGAAAGTAGGATTGTTGAATTGGAAAAGATAAATAACTCCCAGTAAAGTAGGATTTGTGAATTGGAAAAAAAGAAAATAACTAAAAAAAATAGTGAAATAGAAAAAAAATTCCATAAAGCAAAACAACTCACTTAAAAACTCAATTGGACATATATAAAAATAAATTTTAAAAAGCTAATGAAGAAAATAACTCATTAAAATCAGAACTGAATAAATAGAAATCAGAAGGTAAAATAGGCATTGAAAGAATTCATCGAACACCTTCTGAAAAAGACCCTAAAATAAAAACCTCAGGAATATTATGGCCAAATTTCAGAAGTTCCTGACTAAGGAAAAATATTACAAGCAGCCAGAAAAAAAAATACTGAGGAGCCATGTAAGGATCACTCAAGATCTGGCTGCTTCCACATTATAGGATTGAAGGGCCTGGAATCTGATATTCCAAAAGGCAAAAGAACTTGGAATGCAGCCAAGAATAAATTACTCAGCTAATTTGAGGATTTGCTTCTATGGAAGAAGATGGACATTTAATGCAACAGATGAATTCCATTTGTTTCTAAGGAAAAAAAAAACAGATATAAACAAAAACTTTGATCTCTAACCATAGGACTCAAGAGAAGCAGAAAAAGGTAAAAAGAAGTCTTGAGAACTGTATTTCTGTTACATACATACATAAAGAGGGTATGAATAATTTGATTTTACTGATATAATATAAAAAGGGGAAGTAGAAATGAAAAAGGTATAGTATCAGAAAAAGGGAAAAGGGGAGATAAAGAGAGGGAAACTATGTCCCACAAAGGGGCAAAGGAAACTTATCATATCTGAGGGAATTCAGGGAGGGGAAGGAACACTGTGTGAATCTTACTCTCATCAGATTTGGTTCAAAGAGAAAATAATTGACATATTTGGTTTACAGAGAAATTCTTCTCACCTCATTAAAAAGTGGGAGAGGAAAAAGCAAAAGGAAGAGAGTAATAAGGGAAAGGTACAATAAGGGGAAGGGATTCAAAGGGGGCAGGAGGGTCTATAAAGAGAAAGAGCTGTGTGAGGCAAGGGATGCCCATAAGTTTAATACTGGGGAAGGGGTTAAGGGGAGTAAGAAAAAGAAAAGAATAATCTGGGGATAATAAGATGGCAGGAAATACATAATTAGTCATTTTAACTGTAAATATAAATGGGATGAAATCACCCATAAAGCAGAAGTGGATAGCAGACAGGGACAAAAGCCAGAACCCTATAAAATGTTGTTTGCAGGAAACACATTTAAAACAGGGTGATACAAACAGACTAAAGGTAAAAGGCTGGAACAAAATCTATTATGATTCAGGTGAAGTAAAAAAATCAGGGGTAGCCATCCTTATCTCAGATCAAGCAAAAGCAAAAACTGATCTAATTAAAAGAGATAAGGAAGAAATATATCTTGCTAAAAGGTAGCATAAACAATGAAGCAATATCAATACTAAACATATATGCACTCAGTGGTACAGTATCTAACTTCCTAAAGGAGAAATTAAAAGATTTGCCAGAAGAAATAGACAGCAAAACTATAATAGTGGGAGATCTCAACCTTGCACTCTCAGAATTAGATAAATCAAACCACAAAACAAATAAGAAAGAAATTAAAGAGGTAAATAGAATATTAGAAAAGTTAGGTATGCTAGATCTTTGAAGAAAACTGAATAGAGACAGGTGTACACTTTCTTCTCAACTGTTCACGGAACCATTATAAAAATTAACCATATATTAGGACATAAAGGCCTCAAAATTAAATGTAGAAAGGCAGAAATAGTAAATGCATTCTTTTCAGATAATGATGCAATAAAAACTACATTTAACAAAAAGCTAGGGGTAAATAAAGTAATTGGAAACTGAATAATCTCATCCTAAAGAATGACTGGGTTAGACAGGAAATCATAGACATTAATTAATAATTTCACCCAAGAGAATAATAACGAGACAACATACCAAAATTTGTGGGATGCAGCCAAAGATAAATGCAGGGCTGATTTCAATGTTAGGAAAACTATTAGCATAATTGATCATATCAATGACCAAATTAAGGGGGAATTTATATCTTTAGAGGCTTACTTGAATAAAACAAAGAAATAGAAGATCAAATTTAAAATCTGCAAATACTAAACTTGAAATACTAAAATTAAAAGGAGAAATTGATAAAATTGAAAGTAAAAAAACTATTGAATTAATAAAATAGTTGTTTTATGAAAAAAAAAAACAATAAAATAGATAAACCTTTGGTAAATATGCTTAGAAAAAGGAAAGAGGAAATCAAATTGTTAGTCTTAAAAGTGAAAAGGGAGAATTTTTCACCAATGAGGAGGAAATTAGAGCAACATTTAGGAGTTATTTTGCTCAACTTTATGCCACTAAATTTGACAAACTAAGTGAAGTATGGATGACTAGCTTCAAAAATATAGGCATCCCAGATTAACAGAGGAGGAAGTAAATTGCTTAAATAGTTCCATTTTAGAAAAAGAAATAGAACAACCTATTAATCAACTACCTAAGAAAAAATCTCCAGGACCAGATGGATTGACATGTGAATTCTACCAAACATTCAAAGAACAATTAGACCCAATTCTATATAAACTATTTGAAAAAATAGGGATTGAAGGAGTCCTACCAAATTCCTTTTGTGACACAAACATGGTCCTGATACCTAAACCAGGTAGGTTGAAAACAGAGAAAGAAAAATATAGACCAATCTCCCTAATGAATATTGATGCTAAAATCCTAAATAAAATATTAGCAAAAAGATTGCATAAAATCAGGATAATACACCATGACCAAGTAGGATTTATACAGGAATGCAAGGCTGATTTCAATGTTAGGAAAACTATTAGCATAATTGATCATATCAATAACCAAATTTATAAAAAACATATGATCATCTCAATAGATGCAGAAAAGGCATTTGATAAAATTCCATACCCATTCCTATTAAAAGTACTAGGGAGTGTAGGAATAAGTGGACTTTTCCTTAAAATAATCAGTAGCATCTATTTACAACAATCATTAAGCATCATATGTAATGGGGATGAACTGGAACCATTCCCAATAAGATCAGAAGTGAAACAAGGTTGCCCACTATCTCCATTACTATTCAATATTGTATTAATGCTAGATTTGGCAATAAGAGTTGAGAAAGAGATTAAAGGAATTGGAGTAAGTAATGAGGAAACCAAAAGATCACTCTTTGTAGATGATATGATGGTATACTTAGAGAACCCCAGAGATTCTACTAAAAAGCTATCAGAAATAATTCACAAGTATAGCAAAGTTGCAGGATACAAAATAAATTCACACAAGTTATCAGCATTCTTATATATCACTAACAAAATCCAACAGTTAAAAAGAGAAATTCCATTTAAAGTTAACTGCCAATAGTATAAAATATTTGGGAATCTATCTGCCAAGGGAAAGTCAGGAACTATATGAGCAAAACTACAAAAAAATTTTCCACACAAATCAAGTTAGCGCTAATCAATTGGAAAAATAGTAAGTGCTGTTGGATAGCTCGAGCAAATATAATAAAGATGACAATGCTACCTAATATAATCTGTTTATTTAGCTCCATACCAATCATACTCCCAAAAAATATTTTAATGACCTAGAAAAATAACAACAAAATGCATCTGGAAGAACAAAAGATCAATCTTTCAAGGGAACTAGTAAAAAAAAAAAATCAAATGAAGGTGGCCTAGCTGTCCCTGATCTAAAACTATATTATAAAGCAACTGTCACCAAACCCATTTGGTATTAGCTAAGAAATAGACTAGTTGATGAGTGGAATAGATTAGGGTCAAAGGACAAAATAGTTAATAACCTTAATAATTTATTATTTGACAAACTCAAAGATCCCAGCTTTTGGGATAAAAAGTCACTGTTTGACAGAAATGTAATGTTCTTTTCTCTAAAGTATAATATTCTCTGAGAACAGGTTTCTTGGGGGGGCTTCTGGGAGTAGCCTTCCTTTCAGTTCAGTTCAATCACCCCAAATGCAGCTAGGAGTAAAAGTCCAAATCCTTTACTTTGTCTTTCAAAGTCTTGGCTCTTTTCCTAGGGCCTGGTTAGTTTTAATAGAGGCCTATCTCTCTCCTTGGTTCCAATAGCTCTTGCCAGTAGTCCTTTGTCTCTTCCTGCTTCAGCCTCTCATCTTCCCAATGTCTCCAGCTAGCACAAAGGTGGAAGTTGGAATGAATCTACACTTCTCCTCCCAGAGAGAGGACTTGTGGGTTTCTGACTTGTGAATCTGTTGGAAGTTCAAGAATAGATTTTTCCTCTTCTTATATATGTTCTCTAAAATTGTGAAGTCTAATAAGTACTAAGCACATAATCACTGAGCACCTTGTTTCAACTTCTGGCCCATAAACAAAAATTGCTGGGAAAATTGGAAATTAGTATGGTAGAAACTAGCATTGACCCACACTAAACTCCATACACCAAGATTAGGTCAAACTGGGTTCATGATCTAGGCATAAAGAATGAGATTATAAATAAATTAGAAGAACATAGGATAGTTTACCTCTCAGATCTGTGGAGGAGGAAGGAATTTGTGACCAAAGAAGAACTAGAGATCATTATTGATCACAAAATAGAAAATTTTGATTATATCAGATTGAAAAGCTTTTGAACAAATAAAACTAATGCAGACAAGATTAGACGGGAAACAATAAACTAGAAAATATTTTTACGGTCAAAGGTTCTGATAAAGGCCTCATTTCCAAAATACATAGAGAATTGATTCTAATTTATAAGAAATCAAGCCATTCTCCAATTGATAAATGGTCAAAGGATGTGAACAGACAATTTTCAGATGAAGGAAAAAATGCATTTTTTTGCCTTTCTTCCCGAGTTATTTTTACCTTCTGAATCCAATCCTTCCTGTGCAACAAGAAATTCAGTTCTGCATATATTGTATCTAGGATATACCATAATACATTTCACATGTTTGGGACTGCCTACTATCTAGGGGAGGGGGTGGAGGTAAGGAGGGGAAAATTCAGAACAGAAGTGAGTACAAGGGATAATGCTGTAAAAAATTACCCATGCATATGTACTGTCAAAAATTATAATTATAAAATTAATAATAAAAAGATAGCACTATTAAAAAAAAAGAAAAAAAATGAAATTATTTCTAGCCATATGAAAAGATGCTCCAAGTCATTATTAATCAGAGAAATGCAAATTAAGACAACTCTGAGACACCACTACACATCTGTCAGATTGGCTAGGATGGCAGGGAAAAATAATGCCGAGTGTTGGAGGGGATGTGGGAAAATTGGGACACTGATACATTGTTGGTGGACTTGAGAAAACATCCAGATATTCTGGAGAGTTATTTGGAACTATGCTCAAAAAGTTATCAAACTATGCATACCCTTTGATCCAGCAGTGTTACTACTGGGCTTGTATCCCAAAGATATATTAAAGAAGGGAAAGGGACCTTATGTGCAAAAATGTTTGTAGCAGCACTCTTTGTAGTGGCCCAAAACTGGAAAACTGAGTGGAGTGGATGCCAATCAATTGGAAATGGCTGAGTAATGTGTGGTATATGAATGTTATGGAATATTATTGTTCTGTAAGAAATGACCAGCAGGAGGATTTCAGAAATGCCTGGAGAGACTTGCATGAACTGATGCTGAATGAAATGAGCAGAACCAGACCATTATATACTTCAACAACAATATATGATGATCAATTCTGATGGATGTGGCTCTCTTCAATAATAAGATGAATCAAATCAGTTCCATTTGTTCAATAATGTATTGCACCAGCTATACCCAGCGAAAAAACTCTGTGAAATGAGTGTGAACCATTACATAGCATTTCAAATCCCTATTTGTCCACTTGCATTTTTGATTTCCTTCACAGGTTAATTGTACATTATTTCAAAATCTGATTTTTCTTGTGCAGCAAAATAACTGTATGGACATGTATACATATATTGTATTTAACATATACTTTAACATGTTTAACATGTATTGGTCTACCTGCCATCTGGGGGAGGAGGTGGGGGAAAAAGGGTGAAAATTGGAAGAAAAGGTTTTGCAATTGTCAATGCTAAAAAAAATTACATTCATTAAATTATAACAATTATTAAATATTTAATTTTATATTAAATTATATTAATTAAATATATTGCTTATTTAAAAAAAATAAATAAATAAGTTAAGATAGACTGATAATATTTAAGAATTCAGAAAAAACAGACTATAATAAATGTACATTAAGGAGAAAATTTATGGAAATCACATCATACTAAACTTACGTATATTTATATATTTGTTATTTAATGATGGATAGTATAAAGCTAAAAATAGTTACTTAAAAACTTCATATATGCTCTTTTAATTCAAAATATCTAATTCATTATATCTTTTCTTGTTGGATTGCTCTAACCCATTAATTTTGTGGTAGGTTGATAAATCTAGAGTAGAAAAGAAATATAATTAGTCTTCTAGACCAAATCCTTTATTTTATAAATAAAGAAATTGAGGATCAGAGAAAGTAAATTATTTTCCAAGTTATAATAACAGTACTTGAACCTAGCTCTTTTGTCTCTAAATTTGGTGTTTCTTCCAAGTGGTCTACCAACCTGACCTCTAAATAGCAAATAGTCAGTTAGCGTAGAGGTGATTCCATGGAAAAAACATATTAAAGTAATAATTCAACTGAGCCTTCGATGATAGAAACATTATAAGCCTAAGTGAACTACTGCCATAAAGAACATGTTTATTTTATTTTAATTTGTGATTTATGAAATAAGATGAGAATTTTTATTACATAGTATGTAGGGGGAAGATATGAAAATGCAAATCTGTATGCCTTCCTATATATTCCTGTTTCATAAGAAGTAAGTATGAAAAGATTTATTATTGATAGATTGGATGTGGGTAGTGTCACTTGTAACTAATCTCTAGGGTTGTTCTAAAAAGAGCACTGACTTCCTCTTTCTTTATAGAGCTTGAATTCAAGATGGCTCTGTTGATTAGGATTTGGACTAAAAAAATCTGAGCTCATCTGAGCCATTAATAGCTGTGTTACTTTTGGCAGTTTATTCAACTTCTCTCAGCCTCAGTTTTCTCATCTGTGATGTGGGGATCACAACACTTATCTCACATTGATGTTTTTTTTTTAGGATCAATGAAATAACATGTGTAAATCACAAAAATAGTTATTGTTATTTCTTCTCTATTTGATAGTGAGCTCTGCATGACAGAGCCTGTGTTTTTGCCTTTCTTTGTATTCCCAATACTTAACACAATGCCTGACAGATAATATATGCTTAATAAATATTTATTGACTGAATAAATAATTTCTTTGAGAATGTATTGTTTCCAAATTCAGGGTTCTCACAGGGTACTTGGGATGTGAGCTAATAGATGGGTATTACTGGTCATAATAAACATAAAGTTTCTGAGCTATCATGTGTGAAATATCCTTCTTACATCCTAAAATTTTAGAAACAGATGATCTATAAGGGGTCTGTGAGGAGTTTCTGAGATTATTCAGTCATTATCTTACCAAGAATCCTTTGCAGAGACTTTCAAATTTATGTTTAAAGACCTCCACTGATGGAAAACCTACTATTTAGCAGATACTATAGTGCCTGAAAGAAAAATATTACTTGTATATCAATTTGCATATATGATTAAGTGGCTAAAAGGATCAAGTATGCCAAGTGACTAAATTAAAAATAATTTTACTATGATTTATTATAATTGCTTCTGTCTGAATAATGTATTTTAAATACAAATATTTTAAGTATATGTTGACATTTTACATGAAATAAAATTTGTCATCCTATTACCTTTTATTTATTTGCTTTATAGATAATATAATTCACTATATCAAAAATATATTTTGGTTCTTTGAAGTATTCTTAAATTTTGGTTCTTTTAAGTTAGTGATCAGTTAAGCTAACATTTTAAAGTATAATAATTAAATTTTCCCTCAATATTTTATTATTGCAAATACATGTAAAGATAGTTTTCAACATTGATTTTTGTAAGATTTTGAGTTTTAAATTATGTTCTGTCTCTTTCCTTTAGCTCCTCCTTCCCAAGAAAAAAAAGAAATCTGACACAGGTTATGCATGTACAATACTTTTAAACATATTTCCATATTTGTCATGTTGATCAAGAGTAATCAGGACAAAATAGGAAAAAAAATACACAAGAAAGAAAAAGCAAAAAACTAAAGGCGAAATTGTGTGCCTTGGTGTTTATTTAGTCTCTATAATTCTCACTCTGGATGTAGATGGCATTTTCTATCTCTAATTTTTTGGAGTTGAATTAGATTTCTGTATTATTGAGAAGAGCTAAGTCAATCATAGTAGATCATCTCACAATATTGCTGTTATTGTGTACAATGTCCTCCTGGTCCTGCTCACATCCCTTAATAATCAGTTTTTGAAGTCTTTCAAGAATTTTTTGAAATCAGGCTGTTCATTATTTCTTATGGAACAATAATTTCATTACATTCATATACTATGACTTATTCATCCATTCCCTAATTGATGAGCATTCACTCAATGTCCATTTCCTCGCATTATAAAAAGGAGGTACTAAAAACATTTTTGCAAATGTGGGTCCTTTTCCCTATTTTATGATCTCTTTGGGATACACATCCAGTAGTGACACTACTCAATCAGAATATGTATAATTTGATACCTTTTTAAGCTCCAAATTGCTCTACAGAATGGTTGGATCATTTCATAATTCAACCTACTCTCCCAACAATCCTAGTTTTCCCACATTTCCTTCAATATTTATCTTTATCTTTTCCTGTTATCAGACAATCTGATAGATGTAAAACGATATTTCAGAGTTGTATTAATTTGAATTTCTCCAATCAATAATGATTTAGAGCATTTTCATATGATTAGAAATGTTTTTATTTTGTCATCTGAAAATTGTTCATATCTTTTGACCATTATTAATTAGGGAATGGTTTGTATTCTTATAAAGTTGACTCAGTTCTCTATATATTTTAGGAATGAGACCTTTATCAGAAATTGTAAAAAAGTTATTTCCCAGGGCAGAACCAAGATGTTGGAGAAGATACATGCGATTCTGTGAGCTCCCTTCTTCCCTCAATACCAGTTAGTTAAATCAGCCTCAAAAATAACGCTGGACTGATAGAAACCACAAGGACTGGAAGCAAGACTTACCAGCTGAAGAGAATCTGGAGTTTCAACAGAAAAGGTTGGTTCCCAGGGGAGGAAAAAAAAAGTCCAGCACAGACAGGGTTAGGTTCTAGCACATTGCGCTGATCAACCTGGGGAGAACTCTGGGATCAGAGAAGCCACTGGGATAGAAGAAACTGGCACAGGCTGTTAGCTCTTCTCTGCTTGTAAAACAGCAGTCCAGAAGAGAAATCAAGCCACTTTAAAATATAAAGCCAGATCCTAGAACCACCCCAATCTGGAAGTGACCTAACAGATCTCAGGGCACAGTTGTGAAGCCGACTTCTGCTGTCCGGGGCTTCACTTTGGTGTACTTAAGAGCTTCAAAAGTGGGGACACAGCACAAGGCAACATATAATCCACATAGTGCCTGGCTTGGCTGGAGGCTGTGGAACTCAGCCACAGAAGTCCTAGAGAAGAGGAACCTTTGAAATAGGGACCGCCGTTTCTGGGCATACACTTCCAGTTTGAGCACAGGGGCAAATACTTACTGGGAAAATCTATAGACCTGGAAAATAGATCAAGGAGAGATCATCTGAGGATCATTGGACTTCCCGAAAACTATGACCAAAAAAAAAGAGCCTAGATTCTATTTTACAAGAAATCATCAAAGAGAACTGTCCAGAGATAATAGAAACAGAAGGGAAAATAGGCGTGGAAAGAATTCATTGAACACCTTCTGAAAAAGACCCTAAAAGAAAAACTCCACAGAATATTGTGGCTAAGCTGCAGAATTGCCACACAAAGGAAAGAATATCACAAGCAACTAGAAAAAAAGAAATTCAAATATCAAAGGGCCACAATAATGGTCACTCAAGATCTGGTTGCCTCCACATTAAAAAATTGAAGGGCCTGGAACCTGATATTCCGAAAGGCAAAAGATCAAGGATTGCAATCAAGAATAAACTACCCAGCTAAGTTTAGCATTTTCTTCCATGGAAGAAGATGGTCATTCAATGAAACAGAGGAATTCCATTTGTTTCTAAGAAAAAAACCAGACTTAAACAAAAAGTTTGATCTACATCCATAAGACTGAAGAGAAACAGAAAAAGGTACACAGAACCCTTGAGAACTGTACCTCTGTTGTGGATATATAGAAAGTACGCATGGATAATTTGAGTTTACTCATATAAAAAAAGGAGGGGAGTAGTAAAGGAAAGGGGGTAGTATCAGAAAAAGGGGAAGGAGTGATAAAAAGAGGGAAACTACATCCCAGGAAGAGACATAGAAAATATACAATATCTAAGGGAATTTAGAGAGGGGGAGAAACATTGTGTGAATCTTACTCTCATCAGAAGAGGATCAAAGAGTAAATAATTGACATATTTGTTTTTCAGAGAATTCTCTCTCACCTCATTAAAAGGGGGGAGAGGAAAAGGGAAAAAGGAAAAGGGGAAAAGGGAAGGGACTTGGAAGGAGGGGGAGGGATACTAAAAAAGGGAGGGCTGTGCGTCACAAGTGGGGTGTATAAATTAAATATTGGGGAAGGGGTTCAGGGGGGCCAAGGGAAAAAGCATATTATCTGGGGATAATATGATGGCAGGAAATACAGAATTAGTAATTTTAACTGTAAATGTGAATGGGATGAACTCTCCCATCTAACAGAGAGGGATAGAAGACTGGATCAAAAGTCAGAACCCTACAATAAGTTGTTTACAGGAAACACACTTAAAGCAGGGAGATACATACAGAGTAAAGGTAAAAGGTTGGAGCAGAATCTATTATGCTTCAGGTAAAGCCAAAAAAACAGGGGTAGCCATCCTTATCTCAGATCAAGCAAAAGCAGAAGTTGATCTAATTAAAAGAGATAAGGAAGGAAACTATATCCTGCTAAAAGGTAGCATAAACAATGAAGCCATATGAATACTAAACATACCAATGTATGTACCAAGTGGTATAGCATCTAACTTTCTAAAGGAAAAGTTAAGAGAGTTGCAAGAAGAAATAGGCAGTAAAACTATAATAATGGGAGATCTTAACCTTGCACTCTCAGATTTAGACAAATCAAACCACAAAACAAATAAGAAAGAAATTAAAAAAGTAAATAGAACATTAGAAAAACTAGGTATGATAGACCTCTGGAGAAAACTGAATGGTGATAGAAAGGAATATACTTTCTTCTCAGCAGTTCATGGATCCTATACAAAAATTGACCATATATTAGGACATAAAGATCTCAAAATTAAATGTAGGAAGGCAGAAATAATAAATGCCTTCTTCTCAGATCACAATGCAATAAAAGCTACATTCAGTAAGAAGTTAGGGGTAAATAGAACAAAAAGTAATTGGAAACTGAATAATCTCATCTTAAAGAATGACTGGGTGAAACAGCAAATTATAGGAACAATTAATAATTTCACCCAAGATAATGAAAATGATGAGACATCATACCAAAATCTGTGGGATGCAGCCAAAGCAGCAATAAGGGGAAATTTTATATCTTTAGAGACTTAATTTGAACAAAATAGAGAAAGAGAAGATGAAGGAATTGGGCCTGCAACTTAAAAAGCTAGAAAAAGACCAAATTAAAAAACCCCAACCAAAAATCCAACTTGAAATGCAAAAATTAAAAGGAGAAATCAATAATATTGAAAGTAAAAAAACTATGGAATTAATAAATAAAACCAAGAGTTGGTTTTATGAAAAAGCCAATAAAATAGATAAACCTTTGGTAAATCTGATCAGAAAAAGGAAAGAGGAAAATCAAATTGTTAGTCTGACAAATGAAAAGGGGGATCTTTCCACCAATGAAGAGGGAATTAGAGAAATAATGAGTTACTTTGCCCAACTTTATGGCAATAAATTAGATAACTTAAATGAAATGGATTACTTTCTCCAAAAATATAGGCTTCCTAGATTAACAGAGGAGGAGATAAATTGCTTAAATAGTCCCATTTCAGAAAAAGAAATAGAACAAGCTATTAATCAACTCCCCAGGAAAAAATCCCCGAGACCAGATGGATTTACATGTGAATTCTACCAAACATTTAAGGAACAATTAGCCCCAATGTTATATAAACTATGTGAAAAAATAGGGGATGAAGGAGTCCTACCAAACTCCTTTTATGACACAGACATGGCACTGATACCTAAACCAGGTTGATCGAAAACTGAGAAAGAAAATTATAGACCAATTTCCTTAATCAATATTGATGCTAAAATCTTAAATAAGATATTAGCAAAAAGACTTCAGAAGATCATCCCCAGGATAATACATTATGATCAAGTAGGATTTATACCAGGAATGCAGGGCTGGTTTAATATTAGGAAAATTATTAGTATAATTGACCATATAAATAATCAAATTAATAAAAAACATATGATCATCTCAATAGATGCAGAAAAAGCATTTGACAAAATCCAACATCCATTCCTACTAAAAATGTTTGAAAGTATAGGAATAAATGCACTGTTCCTTAGAATAATCAGGAGCATTTATTTACGACCGTCAGTAAGCATAATAAGCAATAGAAATAAACGGGAACCTTTCCCAGTAAGATCAGGAGTGAAACAAGGTTGCCCACTATCACCATTACTATTCAATATAGTACTAGAAATACTAGCCTCTGCAATAAGAGCCGAGAAAGAGATTCAAGGAATTAGAGTACGAAAGGAGGAAATCAAACTATCACTCTTTGCAGATGACATTATGGTATACTGGTATACTTAGAGAACCCCAAGGACTCTGCTGAAAAACTATTAGAAATAATTCAGAATTTTAGCAAATTTGCAGGATACAAAATAAATCCACATAAATCCTCAGCATTTTTATATATCACCAACAAAATGCAACAGCAAGAGATACAAAGAGAAATTCCATTCCAAACAAATGTTGAGAGTATAAAGTATTTGGGAATCCATCTACCAAAGAATAGTCAGGAATTATATGAGAAAAATTACAAAACACTTGCCACAAAAATAAAGTCAGATTTAAATAATCGGAAAGACATTCAGTGCTCTTGGATAGGCCAAGCGAATATAATAAAGATGACAATACTCCCCAAACTAATCTATTTATTTAGTGTTATACCAATCAGACTCCCAAGAAACTATTTTAATGACCTAGAAAAAATAACAACAAAATTCATATGGAAGAATAAAAGGTCGAGAATTGCAAGGGAACTAATGAAAAAAAACTCAGAGGAAGGTGGTCTAGGTGTACCTGATCTAAAGCTATATTATATAGCAGCAGTCGCCAAAACCATTTGATATTGGCTAAGAAATAGACCAGTCGATCAGTGGAACAGATTAGATATAAAGGACAAAAAAGGGTACATCTGTAACAATCTAGTCTTTGACAAACCCAAAGATACCAACATTAGGGATAAAAATTCATTATTTGGGAAAAAAAATGTTGGGACATTAGAATGGCAGAAATTAGATATGGATCCACACTTAACACCATATACCAAGATAAGATCAAAATGGGTCCATGATTTAGGCATAAAGAATGAGATCATAAATAGATTAGAGAAACAGAGAATAGCCTACCTCTCATACCTGTGGAGGAGGAAGGAATTTATGACCAGAGGAGAACTAGAGATCATTATGGATCACAAAATAGAAGATTTTGATTACATCAAAATAAAAGTTTCTGTACAAACAATACTAATGCAAACAAGATTAGAAGGGAAGTAACAAATTGGGAAAATATTTTTAAAGTTAAAGATTCTGATAAAAGTCTCATTTCCAAAATATATAGAGAACTGACCCTAATTTATAAGAAATCAAACCATTCTCCAATTGATAAATGGTCAAAGGATATGAACAGACAATTCTCAGATGATGAAATTGAAACTATTTCCACTCATATGAAAGAGTGTTCCAAATCACTACTGATCAGAGAAATGCAAATTAAGACAACTCTGAGATACCACTACACACCTGTCAGATTGGCTAAAATGACAGGAATAAATAATGATGAATGTTGGAGGGGATGTGGGAAAACTAGGACACTAATACATTGTTGGTGGAGTTGTGAAATAATCTAGCCATTCTGGAGAGCAATTTGGAACTATGCCCCAATAGTTATCAAACTGTGCATACCCTTTGATCCAGCATTGCTGCTATTGGGCTTATATCCCAAAGAAATACTGAGGAGGGGAAAGGGACCTGTATGTGCCAAAATATTTGTGGCAGCTCTTTTCATAGTGTCTGGAAACTGGAAGATGAATGGATGTCCATCAATTGGAGAATGTTTGGGTAAATTATGGTAGATGAAGGTTATGGAATATTATTGCTCTGTAAGAAATGACCAGCAGGAGGAATACAGAGAGGCTTGGAGAGACTTACATCAACTGATGCTGAGTGAAATGAATAGAACCAGAAGATCGCTGAACACTTCAATGTTGTATGAAGATGTATTCTGATGGAAGTGGATATCTTCAAGATAAAGAAGATCCAACTCACTTCCAGCTGATCAATGATGGACAGAAACAACTACACCCAGAGAAGGAACACTGGGAATTGAATGTAAACTGTTAGCACTACTGTCTATCTACCCAGGTTACTTATACCTTCGGATTCTAATACTTAATGTGCAACAAGAAAATGGTATTTACACACATATATTGTATCTAGGTTATATTGTAACACATGTAAAATGTATGGGATTGTCTGTCATCAAGGGGAGGGAGTAGAGGAAGGGAGGGGATAATTTTGAAAAATGAATACAAGGGATAATGTTATTTAAAAAAAAGACTATAATGGGCTTGCCCACTTTTTTTTTTTTTAATTAAAAAAAAAGTTTGGCACACACACAAAAAAATTGTTTCCCAGTTTTCTTCTTCCCATCTTGTTAAAGCTGCATTTTTGTGTGTGTGCAAAAACTTCAATTTAATGCAATTAAAATTATCCATTTTGCATTTATAATATAGTTAAGTCTAGTACAGCTAGGAGCAATTTAACTTTATAAAATATAAAGATTTATTCTGGATAATTTTGGGAAACACAGAGAGTAGTGACATTATTGGATTAAAAAGTATGTACAATTTGATAGCCCTTTAAGCAAACTTCCAAATTGCTCTACATAATGATTCCATCATTTTGTGGCATAATTTTCTTGTTGATTAACACAGTGAAATAGAAAAGACTTTCCTAATTTCAATGGGTGTCTTCCTAAGGGTAAATATGTTAGCACTTCTCCTCTATTGACTTATTAGATCTCTTCCATAATGACTCTTTACAGCACACTATTTTTTTCCTCTTTAGCTCATTTCTTTCTCTAAGCCCTCTCCCCTTTAAACATCATTTATAACATCATATCAGCTTTCAAAAAGGTGAATATTAGAAATAATGATTTTCTCTACTTAACCCTGATGACACCCCCCTCCCATACTCATCTATGAATCCAACCTTTTTCGTCATGAAAAACTCAACCTACAAATGGTTCTCTGTCACTAATAAGATAATTCTCAACTTGATTTTAGCCTTAATCAACAACTGTACTGCTCATTCATCAATTCCTTTTACCTACCTTTCCCTCTTCAGTTAACTATGGTTAACTTCTTCTACTCTTACCTTTAACTATGGTAAATTCTGACCTACATAGAAATCTACATGCATACAATTTTCACTCAATTTTTATATTTTAACTATACTTCTTTCTCTATCTTTTATGGCTAAAATGATCAGATAGTTGTTGATCTCCATTTTTTCACCACTTATTCCTTTACTGACCTTTCTCACCACAACCTTTCCATTTGATCATATTCTTTTTCACTTAAAAAAATATTTCTGATCTTACCACAGGATTTGTTACCACCAGACATGCTTCCTTCTTGAAACTACCTTGGTTTCTATATGAAAATGGACCGCATTTCTCTTCCTTACTCTTCCCTCTGCATACATTGCTCATATGCTCAGACATGCATGCACACCCACCCATACCCACATCCACACACCCACACCCACACCCACACCCACAGAGAATCGTCTATGAATTTCACTTTCTTTAATTCTTTTTGATGGTTTCCCTCCATAATTCATTATTATGCTCTATCTACCTATCTATCATAGTCACCCCTTAAAGTACTCACCACGTTTAAGTTTCAAATGCCATATATATGTGAAGACCTCCCATGCTAAGTCTGAATACTCATGTTTTCTTTATGTGCTTATAGATAAGCTCAGTTTGAAATTTTAAAAGTAAAAATTTAAGAATAAAATATTTCCCCTAAATATAAGTTTATCAATAAGAAGCCAATGGTCCTATACATTTTGAAATTTATCATGATCATAGGTCTGTGATATCTGTTGAATCTTCTGTTCTACTGAGAAACAAAATGAAAGATTTCACTATGATGGTAAGGTTTCTAAATTATCCTCATTCCCTGATGACTTTTACACTATGCATGAACTGTTTTTTAGAACTGTTTTGTAAAAGTTTCTCAATGAAATTCCTAACAATATAAACAAAAATATTTATTGATTCACCCATTTTTTGTCAAATCAAATCTATCGAAAAATATATATTTCCTATTTGGGACAATGTAATCTATATATTTTCCAATTTATTTTGTTCATGTATTTGTTAAATGCATACACATATACACAGACACACACACATATATAAATATGCACATTTACATATTAATACCTACATATATAATATATTACTACAGACATTCATATACACATATGCATATACATACATTTAAATAAATTCATACAGTTGCCTGTATGTGTATGTTTTATAATACATCTATGTATCACATGTATGAATAGTTAGATAATAGGTAATATCAATGCATCTGTGGTACTTTTGCCATCAGGGAAGATTCCATCTCTTATTCTATTTTTGCCCATTTTTATCCAAAATTCTACTAATAGGAAATAAATAATTTAATAAGCAAAAAATACTTATTAGATGCTAAATTCTGTGTTAATGTGTTGAACACCTTCCCCTGAGTTTCTTAAATAATATAGGTTCTAGTGAAGGGCTCTATATACTTATAATTTTTGATCTATTATTGCTATAAACATTTCTTTCATGTGGTTTACCATTGGAATTATATTACAGCCTAGTTTTCCCTTTTATATTTTTTAAGATATTTGAAAAAAACATAATTTTTATTATTTCGGTAGTATTTCTGTATGTCATCTTCTACTTCTAACTCTAACACTGCCCCCTTCATAGCTAATGGACTTCATAGCCACAAATTCTATTCATGGTCAATTTGACTTTTGTATTATTTCTTCTATATTCTCCTTATCTCTTCCTACATTAGCACCATTGTGGCATAGGCCATTATTACCTAATCCTAGATTATAACAATAGCTTGATGGTGGGGTCTACCTTTTATACACACTTACCTAATCAAAGCATAACGGGCTAGATTTTACCAAACTAGAATCTCTTTATCTTTTGATCAGATCTAAGGTTTCACAGTGAGATTCCATCTTTTTTTCAGCTCTGCACTTCAAAAGCTAATTGAATAGCCTACAGAGAATGGGAAAATGGAAGGAAAACCTTAGCCCCAATTCAAAAAAGAGAAGAATAATTATTTCTTGCCCCTCCTATATTCCAGAATATGGCCAGTCCTTCCCTTCACGAAGCTGACATACTTTGAGGTCCTAGTGACCATTATAGTCTTCTCCTAGGCTACTTTTGTCATGGCTTAGTCTATCATATTCTATTCATGGTTCTGGTACTCCATGTTGTAGAATGCCAAGTTTAACTAGAATCAATCATGAAGGAAGACTGTCAACTACCAGTCACGCAAACAGCAAAAACTTGGAGTATGCCCACTCATCTCCCTAACAAGTTAACAAACAGTAAGCACTAAGCATAGTAAGCACTCAATGTTTGTTCTCTGGATACACTTATAGTATCTTTCTTAATGGTTCCCAGAACTGAACATGATATTCCAAATGAGATCAAATGGTGCCAGAAAACAGTGAGACTATCACTTCCCAGTATCAGAAATCTATCTCCTTTTTAATGCAATTTAAAATTTCATAGATATTTTGAACAATATACATATATATAGTAATTATATATATACCATAATATACATATATACAATAAAGCAATAACAAATAATAATTATGTTGATTCATATTAAACGTGCATTCCATTAAAATCCCTTAACTTTTTAAAGAGTGACTTGTTTCCAACCTATCTCAACTTACAGTTATATAGTTAGGGGATTTTAAAATTTAATTACCATAACTTATATTTATCCCTGTTGAATTTAGGGGGAAAAGTTTTTCCCCAGAAAACAAAAAATTGTTTTTTTTTTGTTTGTTTTTTGTTTTTTGTTTTTTTCCTCACGTCCTCTCAATTTGAGAAACATAAACAGAAAGAAAAACAAAACAAAACTCTGCAAACCCTTGTGACAAAATATGCATTGTAAAACAATAAAAATTCACACTATATATATATATATATATATATATATATATATATATATATATTGTTCTTCTTCCTTTGCTTACTTAACTCTGCATCATTTAATACAAATAAAAGTATCACTTCTGGTGTGATAGAATTATTGCAGCTCCTACTCTTTCAGTTTCACCTGCTGAATAGCAAATTTTGTCCTAGTTTTTCATTTTAAATGACTATGTGTTTCTTCAAAATTATAGCCTACTGCTGTTTTGTTTTTTAAATTGTGTATTAATAACCCTTCCTCTCACTAATTGACTTTCCTTACCTCCTTCAACTCCGCTTTCCATTTGTGTACTCATTGAATTATTTTTGAATTTTACTTAATTTATTGATTATTTACTTACTGATACTTCCTTTCTTCCTTTTATTGAGTATCTAATAATAATCTCTTTTTTCCTTCTCAGATAAGTGAGAAGTAATTTAAAACCATACTCCTTTCCTCTCCTTCAATCTATTTTATTAGTTTATTTTTTCATTTCTGTTCTCCCCTTACAGAATTTCTTTGCTCTCTTCACTTATTTTCTTCTTTATATTTATTCTAAAGTTTTATTCTGTGATACATGTTTATTATACTTATTTATTTCCTCCTTTGTTTCTCAGTTTCCTCAAGTAATTAAAGTTTTTGAAGTACTAAGTTTGAGTTTCTTTTTCTAAGTATTTCCATTTTATTGCTTTGTTAATCTTGTCTCTTCAAATACCTCCCCCCATTCCTTTTTATTCCTTTATTATATGCCTTACTTTTAGAAACATCAATTCTGGTAGAAGTTAATGAAAATAGAAGAATTTCCTTAGTTCTTAAGTTATCTTATCTTCCTGTGGCTCAATTCTACCAACTGTCTGCTGTCTTATGATTATTTTTGTTACCATATGGTATAGAATCTCTTCTCAAATATCATGCCTATCCACCCTGCTGGTTACTGGTTGCTCCTATGGCCTCTGATATGCTTTCTATTGAGACAAGATTTTTTTTTTTTATCAAAGCACATGCTTTAGTAGAAGTGATATCTCTGTACCAAATTCCTAAAGTTTACATATATTGCAAGTTTTCCCATTTATATCTTCCATTACAAAATATATCTTGTCTCTGTAGAAGTATTCTTTAGTGGTCTCCCTTCTCACTGCTTAATATGATACTCTTTCTTTCCCCTTATTTCAATCTTACTACATCACTTAATTTACTTGTAGCTTCTCTTCTTAATTAGTTGTTTTTCTTCATTGTTTACCGTTGACTTACTTAACATCATACATTCCTTCTTTTTTCTCAACCTCATCTTTACCTTTATGTACTTTCCCCTTCTACAAATTAGCAAAATTAATTAATTAATTAATTGAAAGAATAGACTTTTTAACCTATAAGAAGGGAAACGATTAGGAGACATAGTCCATGGTATTTTAGGCCTGTTACTCTACTTTTACTTCTATTTCTTTAGGTTCTACATGTTGTCCTTACATACTTTTAGAGAAAACAACTCTTAACATCTTTTCTTTTTTTTTTTCTGCTTAAGTAGGGTGAAAATAGAGTAGATAAAACTTTCTGTGCCAACCAGCAATGAGATAAAGCTCTTCAATAGTTGTTATATTTCCAGTCTATGTAACCCAGAAAGACCAGCCTCAGAAATAAACGAATGAATAAATAAATTTTTGAGTAATCAAACTTTGGTTTGGTACCAATATATATATATATATAAATGATATTTTTACCCTGATTTTTTGCAGGTAATGTAGTGTGACAAATTACTTAGAAGACCAATATATTGGTAAATTAAGCTAGATTATTTCTCTTCTTTATCTAATGGAAGAAAAAGGATAGAAATATGTTAGGAAATGTAAGTTTAAAAAACAAATATTTTCAGTGAATTTGGGTAAATTCACCAAATTGATTGTACCCAAATCATATTTATTTGAATAGCGAACTAAATAATGATTTATAATTACATTGTGAACAATGCCTTCAAATTATATATAATAACTCATTTTTGTATTAAAATTATAATTTCAAAAGCAAAACAAAAAAATAAATGTAGGAAAGACAGTATGGCTTAGCAGATAAAGAAACAACTAAGAAGACTTCACAAATGCTAGTTTTATAACTGTGGATATGTTACTGAGTTTCTCAGCAGTTTGGCCTCTCTGTTACAGATTACAGAGGCTCTGAGTTACAGATGAGTTGTTTAAAGGCCAAGATAGAAGGAGTTTCCATATAAGGAGTTTTCTACACAAATAAAATCATAACTGGACAAAAGTCAACAAAAACAAAAGCATTATGCCAAATGGAAATTAGTGTATTGGGGGGCAGAGGAGGAGGAGAAACTCATTTCTTAGTCTCAGTTTCCTCATCTGTAAAAGAACAATTATCCATATCTTATAATAGTCATGCAAAGAAAACTCTTTGCAAACCTTAAAGTTTTATGTTAAAGAAAACTGACTTATTTTAAGGAAATGTTCTCTATGTTGATGTCCTACAAATATGTTTGTGTTTTAATGCCTTTGAATTAGAAAATTCAAAATGTTTATCATCTTAATAACCCTGGGGGAAGGAAAATAATTTCCCTTCAAACAGAATAGACACAAAAAAGATGTGAACTTATTTTTGGCCTTTTATTCTGGCCAAAGAAAAGGTTTCTACCTAATCATGAAAAATGGCTTATGATTCTCAGGACCAGTGATTCCAGCAGGTCTCAGAAAATGATTTGAACATGGTCATCTCTCTGGTGGGTATCATACAATGTTTGATTATTTGACCAGAAATGCTGGTTCTAATTGTGCACCACACCCTATTGGATCTAATGTTACTTTAATTTCACAGGAAGTGTTTACATCTTCCAAATATGAGGCATAGAATCTTTGGGTTTGGGATGGACACTTCACTGGAACAGTCCCATTTTCAAGCTCTTTGGAGATGAAACAGCATCAGTAATCACATACTTTTTTTTTTTTTTTAACAAAGACAAAACAATCCACCTAATTGCTCTACTCCCCTGATTTCCAAAGGAGATATTCCAGACCTTCCAATGGTCTGGCAGTTTGGAGACTGCCTACATTACACATGTTTCTAATACTGAGCACTGTATGTGACTGGAAACTGGTTCCCACAATGCTAAACAAAGACAGATAATGGCATTAATGGAAAATATGTTTCTTCAGCCAGCAAGAAGAAAATGGGTTCTTTCATAGCAAGTTATGTTGTTGTCTTTGTGTGAATTGTCTGATTTCTAATAAAGGCAATGCAATTTGCTTTCAGTATAATAGGATCAGGAAAATAATTTTATCTTGCTATCATTTCAAGCTATATTTTTTCATGGAGAGTTATCTTGACATAGTTCCTTTTGAAGATGAGGTTCAGAGAAGTTAAATTGTTTCCTTTTCATTATTTGACTAGCAAGTGTTAGAGCTGATACTTGAACCCAGGTTT
Organism: Sminthopsis crassicaudata; assembly: GCF_048593235.1. NCBI lineage: Eukaryota > Metazoa > Chordata > Mammalia > Dasyuromorphia > Dasyuridae > Sminthopsis > Sminthopsis crassicaudata. Next base: position 204,252,518 of record NC_133618.1, on the reverse strand, counting down.
TTTAAGGACCCTGTGTACTTAGTTATTTTTAGAGGAAAAATAAAACACCTTTCTGAAATACTGAATTACTTTGTTAAATGGAAGTTCTTAAATGTAGTCCAAGGCATTCTGGGGGCCATGAGACCCTTTCAGAGGGTCGGTGAGATCAAAATTCTTCACCTAAGACTATTAAGATACTTCAATTTTTAATATTGTGAGCATCAATATGTAAAATCCATATAAATAAAAGCTTTTTTAGGTATTCTCAATAACTTAGCATGTAATGGGGGTCCAAAGATCAGAAAATTTGAAAGGCACTATTTAAGAAAAACATCTCAGAAAATAATGGTCCTTAGTGAAGATTTGAAGGAGCTATTTTCTGTCATCAATAGTGTCTAATAGTGTCTGATTTAGAATTAGTATTTTGTCCAGAAAAGGAATACTTTCATCATTGACCTATAGGTATGGTAAAACTTGAAATAATGTTACTGTTAATTCTCAAGAAAGCAGAATCAAGTTCCTCTGTGCAAGAAAAGGCCATCATAAGGAGCATGTTATTTTAATGAAAGAAGTATGGTTAAATGATACAGGTCTTTGGAGTTAATTTTCTGAACTGAATTCTCTACCTTGTAGATGGGAGAGCTAACTTTTTGGAAATATTCTTTTTTTCTATTTCTCTTTTGTAGAAAAGAGTAGCCACAAACATTGTGCTTCCTCACCAACTCTCTAAGAAGTTGTACAAAAACGACTGCTCTTGTGGTGAGCAGAGGACCTATTGATCAACAGACTTTTTTATTTCTTGCTGTTTGGATTTAGTAGGTTTTTGTGGCTTCGTTTCAATGTAGGCTAAACTTTCAGAAATAATTATAGAAATAAATGAAACATTTAATGGGTACTTAGTGTGTTCCAGTTTCTGGACAAGGATTATAAACACAAACCAGAAGTTAGTCCTTACCTTCTAATGGGAAGTGAACATGACAAAGGGGAGCTTGGAAATAGATGTGTTGAAATTTGAGAAGGCATGATGTAGAGCTGGCTAGAATGTGAGTCAAAAATCTGAATCTAAATAATAGAAGACAAAATTTCACATAGTAGATACCAGAATACATTCTGCTAGGGGAAGAATCCAAGGTTCTTGCAGAAAAGAAGCAAGGATAATTATTGAAGTGAACTTGGCATAGTATCGAGACTGCCTAGATATAAAATAATTGCATGCCATATCTGAGTTACTTTTATAGATTTGAATATTTGTACTGAACTAGAATTTTTTTTCCTTTTTGAATACTTATAAACCTGATAGCATTTTCTCGCATTCTCATTTTTATCTATTTCTTTCTTTCTCTTGTTTATTCTTTCTTTATCTATGTATATTTTTCTTTTTGTTCCATTCTGTCTTTTCACAGAAAACCTCGATTCTTTCTCTCATTCTTTTTTGTTCTTTGCCCCCTTCTGTCTTATTTTTCTGTATTCCTTTCTATCTTTCTTTTTCTGACTGTGTGTGTGTTTCTCTCAAAAAAATGTTTATTTAGTGTAGTTCAGTCTACCAGATGCTTTTTTTGGCCATGGTAACATGAAAATCCATAGATGAACAAATATCAATGTTTAATAGATATGAAATATTTGGTAATTCTTTAGAGTAATAGAGTTCAAGTGATCAAATAATTGAAAATTAAGAAGATTTATCAATATGTTATTTGAGGAAGAAGAGTGCAGGTATTCTTTCTCCCCAATTCCATGTGCTTTAATGATTATAACACTTTTCTTACTATTAGTCCAACTGTTTCCATCATGCCATGCATGCTCTCAATTTGCTTCACCCCCCCAATATAAGATGATCTTGAAAGTTCTTTCCAACTCTAATGATTCTTTAGTGTAATAGGAAGCTACAAAGAACTCCTTTCTAATGCTAATACATGACAAAATTGTTTGAACTATCTTGTTCTCCTTTCTCCTATCTCAATCCATTCATACAAGCTACCACTAGTGTATTTTATGGGCTCTCCTTTCATTCTTCTTTCAGGCTCAGATAATGTATTACCTTTGGCTTGATTTCTTTGTAAATATTCCCTGTATAATATGAGGTCACCATCTTTATTTTTCCTAAAGAATTTGCCCTGTTCCCAAACCATGTTGTATTACATGGTGCTGTATTTAAAAATGCAAAAATATATTGTAAACTCCTTAATAACAGGAAGTGCTTTGCATCTTTGTATCTAAGCATACATCCATATACATATTTATTATAGGCCAGAACTTAAAACAAGTTACTGTCAGTGGAATTGATAGAGACAATGGTTATTTAGTATGGTGCTTAACAGTTCTCTAGTTCAGTACATGTACTTAGTACTTACTATAGTTCTACAACATTCACACCTTTGATAAGAGACCATATAACCTCTGACAAACTCAGCCAGAATGAGAACTAGGGAAGGCAGAGAAGTGGTGACAGGCTTTCTTCCTTCACTTCTCCACTGAAACCAAGATCCAGAAAGCATACCAGAAAAACTAGCTGGGCCCCAAGTGAAGGAGACAAGACTTTGATAAAGTATTTGGACTTTAACCCCTGGCTACTCTTGTGGTGATTACTGAACTGTAATGAAGGCTGTTCCTAGACAATCCCAAGAAAACCTTAACAGAGAACAATACATTTTAGAGTATATTACACATATTGAACACTCAATAAATATATGTTGACGGAAATTCAAATTGAAATGTCTTAGAAAAATGAGGCTCAGGTAAATGAGAATTTATTATATGTTTTGTTTTTTTTTTGCCTTGTTTTGTTTTACTTTTATCCTTCTTTTTCATTTACACCCTCCTTATTCCTCTAGCTTTTTTTTTTTTTTTTCTGTCTTTAAAGGCCCATTAGAGTACAAATTCCTTGAGGATAAGTACTATTTTTTTTTTCTTTTTGCTTGTATTTGTATCTCTTGTAGCACTTATTACAGAGTTCAACATGTATTAAATGCTAAATAAATTGTTATTTACTGGATATGTGTACAATCTTTATATTCTCTTTGCTATAAAAAGAAATGTATTTTGTTTATAATATGCTTTTAAAATATTGAAAGCATTATTATTCCCTACCACCAGTTTGGGGGGAATGGTCATTTGAACAGAAAATGTTTGGGTTGATTAATTAATTAATGTTCAATTAATCAACATGGCATCAAAATTATTCTACTAACCTTGGTATATAATTCATCATTTTGATGTGGCTCTAATTTAGGATTTCAAAGTCATTATCATTCTTTGGTTAACAGGTCTTAGAACAGTTTCATTGGATCCTCTTTCCAGATTCATCAGGGAGTTGTTATTTCTTTTTTTTTATTAATTTTATAATTATACAATTTTGACAATATATATGTATGAGTATTTTTTATAACATTATCCCTTGTATTCATTTTTCCAGATTTTCCCCTCCCTCCCTCTACTCCCTCCCCTAGATGACAGGCAATCTCATACATTTTACATGTGTTACAATATAACCTAGATACAATATATGTGTGTAAATCCAATTTTCTTGTTGCACGTTAAGTATTGGATTCCGAAGGTATAAGTAACCTGGGTAGATAGACAGTAGTGCTAACAGTTTACATTCAATTCCCAGTGTTCCTTCTCTGGGTGTAGTTGTTTCTGTCCATCATTGATCAGCTTGAAGTGAGTTGGATCTTCTTTATGTTGAAAATATCTGCTTCCATCAGAATACATCTTCCTACAGTATTGTTGTTGAAGTGTATATTCATCTTCTGGTTCTGCTCTTTTCACTCAGCATCAGTTGATGTAAGTCTCTCCAAGCCTTTCTGAATTCATCCTGCTAGTCATTTCTTACAGAGCAATAATATTCCATAGCCTTCATATACCATAATTTACCCAACCATTCTCCAACTGATGGACATCCATTCATCTTCCAGTTTCTAGCTATGACAAAAAGAACTGCCACAAACATTTTGGCACACACAGGTCCCTTTCCCCTCTTTAGTATTTCTTTGGGATATAAGCGCAGTAGTAGCACTGCTGGATCAAAGGGTATGCACAGTTTGATAACTTTTTGGGCATAGTTCCAGATTGCTCTCCAAAATGGCCGGATTCTTTCACAACTCCACCAACAATGCATTAGTGTCCCAGGTTTCCCACATTCCCTCCAACCTTCATCATTATTTGTTCCTGTCATCTTAGCCAATCTGACAGGTATGTAGTGATATCTCAGAGTTGTCTTAATTTGCATTTCTCGGATCAGTAGTGATTTGGAACACTCTTTCATATGAGTGGATATAGTTTCAATTTCATTATCTGAGAATTGTCTGTTCATATCCTTTGACCATTTATCGAGTTGTTATTTCTTATGAAGAGCCAATTCCTCTTTCTAACCACATTTTTGCTGAACATGGAAAGTGAAGGCCACATTTTGGTTCTTGATCCTAAGTTGGGTTAAAATGCATTATTCTTGTGTTTTAGCTAAGTGTATGTGTGTGTGGGGATGATTTGTGGAATATCTGATCAATTAGATTCCTTGATCAAGGAATTAGTTCCTTGATCAAAGAAACAAGACTGCAAGATATAGGTCTTTGGGGAAATATGGGTTCATAAACTGTGAAGAGTATTGGTACACTCACTGGAATCTTGCTCAGAGAGAATTGATGTCCTCCTTGGTTTGTAATAAGTTAGGCTACTTAGAATGCTTGGCTTTATGGGAATCTAAGTGGTAGACTTAAAGAATATGCCCCATTCTGTAGTCTCCTAAAACCAACTCATTCATTATCTCTTGAATTTCTTTTTTTTATTTCTAATTTCTCTTGTTTGGAAGATATACTAGTCATAATAGAGTGGACCTGACTCTGGGAAATGATGGACTAATATGTTCTTTCTTCTCCCCCACAAAAACTAATGATAACTCTCTTGAGGCAGGGCTATATGAGGATTTCATTTTCTTATAAATAGCCTAAAAGGAAAAATCCTGACTATGGACATTTCCAATCTATGAAATATTAGGTATTAAGGACTATGCCTAAGTGAAAGGCTAGGTCAATTTTCTGAGAGCCTCCACAGCTATGAATCATAATACTTGAAGGAGTTGCAAAGCAGCCTTTATTAATGAGAAGTTCCTTGAGGATTGGGAATGAAATAAATTGGAGGGAAGAGGGAAGAGGAGAGAGATCAGACAATGCAACTGCCTCTCAGTGGAGAGATCAGAGAACAGCAACTGCCTCTCAGTCTCCTTGTATCATCATCATCCTCTCACATCCTTTATACAGGTCTGAGTTAGATCTCCAACAGCCACTGGAGGCATCAATAGATTTTTTTTGGGCAGATTATGTCTATATAAGAAGGATAGGCAAGTCTGTGATGATGTATTTGAACAAATCAAGTTGCTCACAAATGATGTTCAGGAACCCCAAAATCCTTTGTGGAAACAGAGGTATTTTTGCAATTGTATAATAATTAATAATGTTATTGTTAATCATATTAGTATATCATGTAATAGTACATGTAACAGTATAGTTCTTATATTATATATTAATTAATAATAATATGTACCATTATTACTAATACCTAATGCTGGGTGTATGGCACTTTAATATAACATTTAGTATAGAATCTAGACCTTTATTCAGAGAGGGGAGAAATGCCGAACTACATCAACCAAGAATGAATGAGAAAAAAAGTTGTTAAATATTTATTAAGCACTAATGGTATTATATTTCATAACTGAGAACATTTTCACTGGCTGCCTCCTTACTAAGAACATTCTCTCTCCATCTCTGCCTCCGAGCTTCCTTTGCTTTCATCGTGTCCCATTTTCTACAGGAAACTTTTCCTAATTATCTTAGTGACTTTCTTATAATATTACCAGTTTATTCTGTATGTATCTTGTTTGTACATAGTTTTATGGGTGTTTGTTTCTCCCATTATACTGTGACCTCCTTGAGAACAGGAACTATTTTATGTCTTCAGTGTTTAGCACATTGCCTGGCACATAGAAAGTACTTAATATAGGCTTGATAACTATCCTAACTGGAGGGTGTGTGTGTGTGTGTGTGTGTGTGTGTGTGTGTGTAAAAATATAGGTTTGTTAGAAAAGGAATTTGTTGTTTGTTTAGCAGGTCCAAAACATGCTTGCCTCCTAAGGGGAATGTAAACCACAAAAAGTGGCTCTATGAACCACAAATGAGTCTGTAGATCATTTTGGAGAACCAACAATTCTTCAGAATTTCAGAGATTTGTTACACTGGAAGTTCTCCTTTAAATCTTTCTGATGGACTATTTATGGATATTATGTCCTTTTGTATGTCTTTATGGGCTCCTACTACTCATCTGTTTCTTCATTATTGTTCTGTTGGGGGGAAAAAAAAAGGTTGTAATACCCAAATAAATGCCTTGCTACATTTAGCATTTATTTTATTTATTATTAAATTTATTTATTTATTTAGGACCTGGGATTTCTGTTGTTTAGATTTGGGGACACCTAGCTATGAGCCAAATATGATGAATGCATAAATGAATTAATAGAAAAAAATTTTAAAAGTTTAGCTTTTATAATGGATCAAGTACTGGATTAAATGCTGAATATATAACAAACAAAAGCAATTATGTTGTCTATAATTAAGAAACATTGTAAAGGAGAAGATAGCACACACAGGGAAGTAATGACTTGGGAAAGGCACTTTGGATTGGAACATTAAAGGAATGATTAGTAGGAACATGAAGGAGTAGATTGACAAAGTTGACTTGTTCATTGCTTAAAGTATATTTTTGTTGTGTGGTGTTCTTGAGTGAATGTGTGTATGTGTGTGTATAGGATCAGTATATAATTAAGCTGGAAAATTAAGATGATGAAATAAGGTTATAAAGAGATTTAAAAAGTAAACAATATTGAACCTGAAGTAATAGGGAGTCAAATAGGGAATGACATCATCAGATCTCTTCCATTTCATGGCTCTTCAAACAAAGACAGTATTCACGCTGAATTAGCTTCTTATCTTCTGAAGTCTTAACTTCCCTGATGTTTGCAATTGATTCTTATTTGGCAAGATCTCAAGTTCTTTCACCATACTTATCACCCTTCTCTTTAGTTTTCCTAAAATATTGTGCCCAGAATGGAAATTGTATGTTGCCATCATTACATATTTTGACTATTCTCAAATATCTGCTACTCTTTTCAAATTAACATGGTGGGCCATGACACAATATAATAATATTGGATGCAGAGACTGATCTGAGCAGCTTTTGCTACTACTTGGAATGCTTAGTATGGTTAATTCAAATTTTTCTGGTGCCAGAGTGGGTCTGATGAAGAGATGAGAAATTGTTAGCTTGCCACTTTCTACTACTATTTGACAGATGTGGAAGGAAGGTGAGTCAGGGAAATAGGATATTACGTCAAATCAGCCTTCCACCAAGGCAATGGCTACAGAGTAGGTTATACAGAGTATCTGTGTATCATGTTTTAAGTGAGCAGGAGATGGGAAATGCTATAGCATAGGGTAAAAACAATTGGTCAAATGTCCTCATTTTTGAAAAGAAAGAAAACTTCTGAATCACTAATACTTTATTGTATCTTCAGGAGGCCCTGAGTGGTGAAACAGGACCTCAAGGAAGCTGTGCTCCATTAGCCCCTAATGATGAGCTGCCACTAGACTTTTCTAAACACTTTAACTTTGAACTCTTCTTTCTCTGTGGTGTTATGCAGTTTGATGAGCAGTCTCTTAGGACAATCAATCTTGTTATTAATATGCAAAGCCGGCCCATGCTACATGATTATCCCATAATAGTACAAAACTGCTATAATGCATTGCAAACATTATTTAATTAATTCTCAGGAGGGAAGTACTATTCTACTTCTTAGCTATTTTTTGATTGGGAATACAGTCTTGAAAATGTTGAAGGGTGCCTAAGGTCACTAAAGAAACTGGATTAAATAGAATTTGTAGTTGGTAGCCCATGGCCTTTATCAAAGCCTACAATATCTAAGGCAATGGGATATAGTGAATGAAAAGAGTTCTAGACTCATGTTGAGGAAACCTGATCTCTGAAGCTAGTTCTGCCATTAATTAATTAGAATGCAGTAGTTATATAGCTGGCCTCTGACTCTAGAAGGCTTGAGTTTAAGTCTCTCCTTAAATACATACTATCTTTGTGAGATTGGGAAATCCCATTTATCTTTCAGTATTTTAGGTAATTCCAAGACTAAAAATTGGAGAGTAGGTATCAATCTACATCAGTAGAGGTACCTTCCTTCCCTGGAATTCCTAATACCAAAATCATATATCTGTTCTTTCCTGTCTCCCCTCAAAAAGAAAATGTACAGTCATCAACTAGTTACTTATCTTTCTACTTCCTCCCTTTTCCCTCCTCCCTCCCTACTCTACTCCCATTCCTGTGATTCTTCCATTGTAAATGAGGAACCTCTAAAATTAAAAACATTTAGTTTTTAAATTCTATGGATTTGATTATCCATTACTTCAGGCCCTCATTATTTCTAGCTTATTTTAATTCCATAGTTTCCAACCTCTTCTTTCTCCAATTCATTTTCCACAAAACTGCCAAAATAATTTTTTTTAAAATCAGAGATAGTCTCTCATTGCCTTACTCAAGGCTTTTTTTTTGTTTCTTCCCATTTTCCTATAAGAAAAAAAAAGTACAAACTCATTGACATTTAAATTCATACATAATCTGTCTTGAGCCTATCTGTGTGGGTTTATTTCACACTACACCTTTCCGTGTGATCTGGGATCTTTGTTCCAAACTAACTGACTTACTTGTTGTTCACAGAATTAAACATTACACCTCCTGCTTCTAACTTTGCATAAACTACCCTTTATGCTTAGAAAATTCCACCTTCTTACTTCCATCTCTTAGTTTCATTTCAGCTGCCATTTTCAATAAGAAGCCTTTCCTGATCCTCTGATTGTTATCTCCCTCATTCCCTCTGATTATTTCCCTCATTCAAGTATCTTGTGTTTACTCATGTATTGATATATTGTATTCTGCAACAGAATTGTAAACTCCATGAAAAAAGTGACTATTTTCCCCTTTTCTTTGAAACTAAAGGGCCTTGTACATAGTAGGCACTCAATAAATTCTTATTGTATTAGACTGAATTTTTATCTCTTTTAGCTCTCTCTCTTTAAGAGAAGAAAATGTTTTTGAGACCTCTTGAAAAAAAATTAACTTTGGAAATATTACATTTTGCATAGTTTGCAAAACAGAGGCTTCTACCCCATCCGAGGTCCTTCATTCTTCAGATTCTAGACTCCTAGTCTTTTATACCATTTAACAAAAGCTGAAAGGGCAAAAACAAAGATAATGGAACAATGTAAAGACAGCAAATCAGTCAGTAATCCCTCACTCCATACACAGACAATTATCACCAGCTGTTGCCCAATTAAACACAACCATCTAATGGCATGCCAATGGTTCACTGGAGAATACATACACATACACATATACACACACACACACACACACACACACAGACTTTATGTACCCAAACTATTCTCATATGAATGAAACATGAGAAAAAAAGTCTTTCCTTCAATAAATCACATTGTATATGTGTTTTGTTGTATTTTTTAGAAGTCTTCCAATAAAAAGAAAGGATAAAAAGGAAAGAAAAATTTAGTAAAATATTAAGTTTTTTATAAATTTTAAAAATGTATTATTTTGTTTTGTTTTGTTTTTTCTTTTATGCTATATGAAGATGAAACAAAATTGAGAAAGCCAATTTTATAACAGAGCCTTAATTGGCAATTCAATTTAATGGTTGGATAGCATCTTCCTATATTATTGTAAGAAGTGTGGTGACTGCCCAAGGCCCAAACTGGCCCAGGTCAGAAAAATGGAGCAGAACAAAACTTCTGTGCTCCTCAATATTGGGATTGCATCTGCAAGTACCTATTGCATTTTTACCTTAGGTGAAATGGAGACCAAATCTCACAAACAAAAATAAACAACTCCATAAAAACAATAATAACAACAACAACAAACAACAATAAAACAGTCCTCCAATATTGTGCCATTTATCTTAGAGGAAAAAGAGGTAAAGATTGGCTGTGAGAAGATAGATAGCACTGTAGTCTAGAAGAATGAGTTAAAATACAGTTCAGGAGGATAAAGACACTGGTGTGGTAAAAGAGAAGAGATTATTCAAGACTGAAAGCATCATAGTTTCCAATGAACAGTTATAAAAACCCTAAGACTTTAGTAGGGAGGAGGACCTTGAATCTTTGTTACTTCTTGCTTTCTTCCCAAAGTCACAGGTAGAGAGAGATGTCTATTATTCTTGACCTCATCTTGAAGTCATAACAATTTAGTATAACACTAAATATGTTTCATTAGCACCTTCATCATGGCATGATGGAATATTATCTCTAAGTATCTAGCTGTCCCCTAATATTTCTCACCCAAGGATAGAATAATGCATTGTATCATAAAGAATACAGGATTAGTAGTCAAAAGATTTGGCTTCTGGTTTCATCTCTGCCACTCATGAGTTGCTTGTACATTGGCAATCACTTAATCTCACCATATTTCACTTTTTTTCATTTAAGATAGGGACAATTAAACCATTCATAATCATTGTGAGGGCCATGAAAAAATATATGTAAAACATCTTACAAATATTAAAGCATTATATACATGCAAGGTACTTATATAATAATACCATAGAAAAAATGATCCTTATCACCAAGGTCCATCTTTTAACAATGTCATTCTTTACTTGATGTCATATGACTACAAATCATATGACTATTCTCTGAGTAGAAATTTAAAAATCTAGTATCTTAATAATAAACAAACAAACAAACAAATAAATAGCTGAATAAATAAATAAATAAATGTATTCCATGGAATTTCTCTTCTCTTATGAGAGTTTCTTAAAAAAGTATACTTCTTCCTTGCCAACCTCCTCTCATTGCTAAGTTCCTTCCTGGTGCTTCCATTTTGGCATTGGACCCAGGAAGATTATGATTTATATATTTTCTAAGTGTGCTTATGAATTTCATAACTTTGCTATCATGATTCTGCTGCCTTCTTACTACATTATGCTGTCAAGTATATAAATCCTCTCCTTCCCTTCTAGCTTCCTTTTATGTGTCTTCTCTATTTATTTAACTGTAAGATGCTTGAGGACAAGAACTGTCCAATTTGCTTATATTGGTATGCTCAACACTCATTACAGAACCGGAGAGATAGTGCTTAATAAATGTTTTATCTATTGACTCTGGTAGATAATGGGCTTGCCATCCTCATTATCACTAACACCAATTACTGACCATCTATTCCTAAGGAGAAGATAGAACCAAACTCTAGGAATAACAGCACCTCTAAAGCTACAGATTTTCCTACCAAGCTGGACTCTATAACCCTCATTCAGTGGGTCAACTCTTGTGGAAAAAGCATCAGTTCTCCTTTCCAACTTCTGGTCAATTGTCCCTTATAAAGCAGTAATCCAGATAGCTGAAGCAGCAATCAAATCAAACTATTATCCCATCCTTTGCTTGGGTATGTATGGAGAAAATTATTTAAGAACCTTTTTCTCTAATTCCCAACTTATAGATTGCTAGTTCCACTTTCAGCCTAGTGCCTGAAATAATTTTTAAAGGAATCTCTCCTTAAAAAAAATCCTTAAGGGCTTTTACAAAAGAAACTACAAAAGTAAATTGATAAGTAGGTGTGGATGAAGCTGAAACCTTTCTTAAGGTCAAAAAGAAGTCTGGTATTAATGACTGAAGTTCTCAGATGTATATAAAACTACTGAGTTTATTACATAAAATAGCTGAGGAATTATGACCCAGGCAAAAACATTTACGCATTCTCCTGAGAGGGAGTAGGAAGGATTGTTTTGGTCTCCTGCATATACCTCCACTTTTGCATAGGAGAGAAAACCAAGAACTCAAAATTTTTGGATTTATTTTTCCACAGACATAATAACAACAAATCTAAAACAACTGAGGACAGTGATTTCTTCAGAAGCCAAATCATACTGGGAAAAAGAATATATGTAAGGCTCTATAATGATAACAGCAGAAAAACAATAGCACACCTATTGATAAACATCTTTTTATTATAGTAAGATTATTTCCTTTTAATGACATTGTTTTATGAATCATTTTGGGAGAGAAAAATCAGAGCAAAAGGAAAAAAAACATGAGAGAGATTTAAAAAATAGAAAAAGGAAGTGATCATAGAATGTGTTGATTTATATTCAGTCTACACAGTTTTTTTTCTGTATGCAAGGAAAAACAGGAATATACCTTATACAATATCATCAACTGCTGAGGAGAACCAAGCTTTTCATGGTTGATCATATTGCATAAGGTGTATTCCTGTTTCTCCTTGTTTCCCTCAGCATCAGTTCATGTAAATATTTCCAAGCCTTTCTATAATCAGCTTGTTCATCATTTTTTTATAGAACAATAATATTCCATTACCTTCATGTACAACAGTTTTTTTAGCTATTCCCTCATTGATGGACATCCACTCTTTTTCCAATTCTTTACTACTACAAAAAGAGTTGGTGAAAACATTTTTTTGCAAATTTTTCTTCCTTTATGATTTCCTTGCGATATAGACTCAATCTGTTGCTCAAAGAGTACACACAGTTTTATAGTCCTTGGAGCATAATTCCAGCTTGCTCTCCAGAATTGTTGGATCATTTCAAAACTACACCAATAATACATAACTGTACCAGTTTTCCCACCTCCCCTCCAACATTTTTCATTATATTTTCCTGCCTTCTTAGCCAATCTGAGAAGTGTGAGGTGGTACCTCAGAGTTGTTTTAATCTGCATTTCTCTAATCAATAGTGATTTATAACATTTTTTCACATAAATATAAATGACTTTAATTTCTTTATCTGAAAATTGTCTGTTCATATCTTTGACCATTTATCAAATGGGGAATATTTGTTTTCATGTACATTTGACACATTTCTTTATGTATTTTAGAAATGAGACCTTTATCAGAAATACTGTCTGTAAAGATTTTTCCCCAGATTTGTATTTCACTTTTTATTTTGTTTTTGTTGATTTTGTTTGCATAAAAAACTTTTTAATGTAATCAAAGTTGTCCATTCTGCTTTTCATAATGTTCTCTAGTTTTCCTTTAATCATAAATTCCTCCCTTCTCCAAAGATATAATTAATAAATTATCCCTTGTTCTCCTAATTTGTTCATGTTATAATCCTTTAATGCCCAAATCATGTATTCATTTTGACCTTATTTTGGTATGAGGTGTGAGATATAAGTCTATGCCAATTTTCTGACAAATTATTTTCCAGGTTTCCCATCAATTTTGGTCATATAATGAGTTCTTAATTTAGAAGCTGGAGTTTGGGGATTTATACAATACTAGATTGTTATAGGCCTTAATTATTATGTTGTGTGTATCTATATGGGCAAACATCTTGTAGGCTCTAGAGAAAGGAGTTCAAGAATCTTTGATTTATCCTTTAGCCACATCAGTTTTCTGAGTTTCTCTAAGTAAATCTATTTTCCCCAAAACTCTCTATAGATTTGTTAGATAGAATTTGAGTTAGTGACTTTTGGAGTAAATCTTGTATTGTTTTCCATATCATTTTAGTAAATACACCTTTCTAAAAACTAATTAAGTTTTGCTGAATAATTTCTTTCAACTAATAATTACGAGGGGAAAACAAAATGAAACTAGTGCATGAGCTAAAACTATAATGCTGGAGAAACTAAGACAAGATAAAGATTAGAGAGTATTTAATATTTGTTTAAAGGGAGAGATTTACTGGGACCAAATGGATCCATGGTTTGGTCCCAAGGCTGAATGAGACTATTGTCTCCAAGAATCCAGCAAACAATGTGAGTTCTCAATGACATATATACTCATGGCTCAGACTCAGGGTGTAGAGTGAGGCAGGGGCAGTCTCAGGGTGCTGAAAGGGGAACAGGGCTCTAACAGGGTGGAGTAAGCCTCCAGAGATGGGTTGACCTAATGGGGGGAGGAACACTGGAGATGGGGAGAGGCATATTAATAAGACAGTATCTGACATTCTGATAGCTTGGGATGGGGAGAGACATTCTGATATTCTAAAGCATAAGATCTTTTATCCTTATCAAATATTCTGATAAAGAGGGAGGGGAAGTTTTGCAGGACTGAGCTTTGAGCTGATAATTATAAACTGAAGCAGAACAATTAGAGAAACTGAGTCAGAACCTGGTCAGGATAATTAAAGAAACTGACTCAGGACAATAAAAGAGAACTGTGGCATAAGAAAACACTTGAAAAATATGCTTCCTACCAGTCAGGTATATCTTTAATATCCATGGAGATATATAGTCTTAGAACTTCACTCATAGATGCATTTGAGGTTGGAATGACTCCCCACTCTCCCAATCTATTTGTAATGACTCCCCACCCTTCCAATCTATCTGTACTGCATTATAGAATTATGATATTTTAATGTTGGAAATGATATTAGAGAACTTTATTTTTGTTGGAAAATTGACATGTATTTGGCCCATACACAGTTAATGGTGCTGAAAATTTGTGGATCAAATAGGATATTTGGATATAGGAAATATCCCTTCAAAAAGAGGATTAAATGTTAGCACAATCAAAGAGGCAGTGCAATTGAGTTTTGGGAGCAGAAAGCTGACTGCTGTTGCAAATAACCCCAAAGAAAACAAGTCTGTCTCACTTTGAAATTCCCTGTAGGTAGAGTATAAAAACAATAAAAAAAACTAGAGTCCAGTCTGATATTCTTTCAACTGTCATTTGTTTTTGTGCTACAAAGTTGTGAATCTTGGTAAGAAACAACAACAACAACAACAAAAAAAAGGTAGGAGAGAACTTTTATGTACTTGGATAGGATCACATTATAAAGCCTGATATCTACATTGATTTTATTCTGTATCTGTGTTTATCTTCCTTGTATTTTTATCTGTCCCCGAGGAAGGTTTTTGCATTGTACTATTCCTCAAAATGCCTGAAGTATCAGGCATTGAATACTCCAAAGATTGGGTAATGATAATTCTGAGCTTAATGGTCAGCAAACACTCCTTCTTAGATAAAACTTTCTCAATTCTCTTGGGCATGCCTCTCCCAGAGACTAACATCCTAACAATCAATAATCCAGAGACCCTGACAAAATGGCTTTACAATAACTAGCAAACAGAGATGAAAGATTAAGTGCTTTGAATGAATAAAGCTAGCAAAGCATATTGAGAGGTTTTAGATGGATCAACATGTTTGAGAGAGCAGTGCAGCAAGGTAATTTTCCTCTCAAATTCTCCCAGTCTCCAGTGACATTTCCAAAGGCTTTTTATTGTCTCCTACAATCAGTCTTAATTACAGCCTCTCCCTATGGCCCTGCATATCCTTACTCAGCTCCAGCAGTGTGCTGACTCAGCAGGAAATGATCTCATCAACTCTGTGGGAAGTTCCTATATTGTAATAGAGAAAACAGAATCCCAAATAAATCAGAGTTAAAATAAAGTCCTCATCAGCAAGAACAGAAATTTGAAACATCAGTAGTAACTACAGTGGTGTGGCAGTGCATTCTTAATGGGGAAATAATCAGTTTTTAATATGGGAGGGTATAAATTAGGATATATAGAATAGAATAGACAATTAGAAATTAGTCTAGTATGTTTTATTTTGGGTCATTTTTTGGTGATATAATGATTATATAGTATAGAATTAAATTTCATTATCTCATAATTCTAATGAATATTCAGTTCAATGTTTTTGTTAAGAAAGTCTGAACTTAATCTTTCCTCCCTCACTAGATCTTTTCAAAGTGAATTTTGTTAAGGAATAAGAGCATTTCCTTTTTTTTCCTATCAAGAAATATTTCATTCAGAAAGCTGTTTCTGAATAAATTAACTATTTTAAAAAGGAAATTCCTTTTTAAACTGAATTTTATGCCTCTCTGTCTCTATCTCTGTCTTTCTCTATCTCTGTCTCTATTTCTCTCTTTTTTCTTCCTCCCTCCCACCAATTTTAGACAACTATTCTGAACTAATCAAAGAATAATTATTTACTAAGTTCCTATTATAAACCTAACCTTACACTAAAGAATTAAGCTCATGAATTTACTTTCCTCTCCTAACTCAACCACCATAGCTATAAATTTCAATAACAGTTTTTGTTATTTAAAAACACATATTGACCAGAAACACTTAGATAGTATATCCATCCTCTTACTGGGGATTTATTTATTTATGCTCTTTAGTTGCAGTTCATTATTTCCTAGAATAATGTTTTATGAATTGGGAAAGGGGAAAAAAAGTGTAATCATTTGCTATTACAATTATGAAGAAGAAGTTAAAATCTTGACTTTTCTATGTAACTCCTACATCATCCTCCATTGAGATCCAATAGCAGATATAGTTATTGAATAAAGAATATAATTGACATAATAAGAATTTAACTAGGCAGAATCAGAGAAAAAGGAATAGGGCAGAGAGATGTGGGTAGAGTGAATCAAGTAAAACTAGATTACAAACTTGTAAATTAGTTCAGTAGAATAGTCCAGAACCTAGCCTCAAATCACAGAGACCCTATTTTAATAATTGCCTCCAGGACATTCGAGATATAGGAATTAAAACAATCACATGGAAAAAGAGGGGAGATTATTGTTCTTCTAACCTAGTGATACTCTCATTAATTCTGCATACCTTTGGACATTGAAAAAGTCTTTTTAGGAGGGAGAAATAAAGGAAAGGGAGAGGTAAAGGGAAGGAAAGAAAAGAGAGGAAAGAATATTTTCTGACTACAATTATTATTGGTCTAGTTTTGCATTAGGTATTATTGACTCCTATATTCAGTGATTCTCTAGAAAGTTATGATTAGCAATGTGCTTTGAGAGTGTTTATTTTTTGCTGGATCCGGAACCTGAGGCCCTCTCAGGATTTTTGTTCAAATATCTTACAGTGTACTAAGTACTAAGTACTAAGAAGATATTTCAATTCAAGATAAAATGCAGTTCTAACCATTTCACTTTTAATGTAAAAAAATTACAATAATATAAAATGTTACTACTATAACATAAAGTATTTTTCCCTCTAAAATTTTCATATTTTGAAAGGGAGTATATTTTGGGCAAGAGTGATTTTTAAAAAAAAAACTAATTGAATGAATGTAAACCAAATATGAGGCACTGACTACACTTTGTATTGTAGATGTAGAAACAAAAGTGAAAAAACGTTTGCTCTCAAGGAGCTTATTCTCAAATATAAGACTTACAAATGAGTTGTATCTTGGTCTAGAAAGTGAAAAGAACCTTCTAATGCTATGAGAATTACTAGCTTTGAGCAATAATAGGTTTTCACTTTGTAACACATGCATGTTTCATACATGTCTTCCTTTTTTCTAGCTGATTCAAAACATCAGTGATCAAATGAAATTGGACTCAGCTGACTTCAGATGAACACTATATTCATGTTTCATTATCCTCTTCTGTTGTATTTTTAATTCTTTACTTTTGAAGAATTGATATTTCTCCAGGGAAACATGTAAACATTGTAGTTCTTAAAGAGCATGTGTCAATGGCTTTTAGAGATATTGTAGCAGCTGTTGCTGTGGGGGAATCAACTGTTTCAAAAATCATCCAGTCTCATAAAAAAAATAGGATTCGTTGTACCAATGCTCAATGCTCACAGAAAAAACAAATTAACAATTGCCATAGGCAAAGCCATATAAAGAATGAAACACTAAAGCTTATGGGGAATTAAAAAAGAAGATAATTTTGTTTGAAACTCACTTTTTTCATTATATAGTCCATATCAAAACCAGTATATGAAAAAATCCATATGAATCAATAAGATTTGAATATTTTCATCAGGCTTATGCAACATTTATACCATCAATATATTCATCCTATGGACTGGATATTTTATACCATGAAAGGAATTAATAACTGATAAGTATATTAACATACATGATGTTTTTTTTCTAGCATTACAGAGTTGTTCTGACATTATAGAAATTTTGAAATATAGTAAAGATTGCCTAGGAACAACAAATAGTGAAGAATTATCAACCAGAAGACAATGGCAAGAAGATGGCTAGGAAAGAAGATCAAAACAGGTCTAGGAAAAACTAGAAATAATGATTTAGATATCATAAAATAAAAGAATTTCAGAGGGAAAAGGCATCTCAGAAACCATCATATCCAAACTGTATCTTCTTTTGAACTCTAAAATATCTCCCTCAAGTAAACATTCACTCTTCCTTTAAAGACCTAGAATGAGGGAGGAATATGTTTTTTTTTCCCTTTTTGCTTTTTGGGTTGCTTTACTATATGGAGACCAAGAATATAAAGATAATGTAATAAGTAAATGATGTCAACACAAACTAAAATCTTGCCCTTTTAGAACATCCACTCACTACTTCTGATTATTTCTAATTATAGAATAAGTTTAACTCCTTTTCTATGTGGCAATAGTATATATATTTGTAATTCTTTTCATCTCACTATCTTCTTTTATATATTTAATTTTCATTTTGATTGCAACACATGTGAAAAAAAGAATTTCTACATCTGAATTAAGGAAGATAAAGAGGATTGTATATACAACTGAATCTCTTTGTCATATTGATTGTCTTTTTAAAAAGTATACATAATAAATTCACATACTAATTTCAAAACTATCCTACTTATCTTTGTTTCCTTCTGCATATCATTCTGCATTCCTCTACATAATCTTTTTAAAATGATTCTTTCTTTGTTGGTGGAGGTGAAGGGGGTGGGGAAGATGAAGAATAGCAAAACCAGTACTAGCCTCTGAAATTAAAAGAAACACAAAAACAAACCACAACCTTGCAGCAAATTTAAATAAGGATTGACATTAGCTCAAATTACTTAAAGCGGAAGATATCAGGTCTGCTTCTGGGGGAAGACATTATGACTTTCTCTTTCACATAATGAGATCAACATCTTTCCAATGGCTACATAGCAAGTGTGAGAAATATCTTTAAAGCCATCAAGCTGGGATACTGTTTGTCTATTAGCTCTTCCTTCTCTTCTCCCCTTCTCTTCCTGGTAACCAACTTTTCCTTCAGCTCTAATGGCCTTAGGATGTTTTATTGTTTATTTGTTCTTTTCAGTTCTATCCACAAACAATGGGAAGTCCTGACACCGGAACTTGAGCCATGATTCAAGGCTTGGATATTACTGTCACCCCAGCAAGAAACCTGAGAAATGAGGCTTAGGATACTGGAATTTAGAAACACTTGGGGATGGTGTGGAACCAAGATGGTGGAGAGGAAACATGTCTTTTTCTGAGCTCTCCCCCTGTCTTTCAATGAACAGTAAATTAAGCCTTGTACTGGTTTTGGAGTATCAGAACCCACAAATATTTGGAATGTAACAAATTTCTAGCACAAGTTAAGTAGGAAGATCTTTTGAACAGGTCTCTTTCAATCGAGCGTGGAAAGAGGCAGAGCAAGCACAGGCAGCCCCATAGAAACCCAAGCAGATTAGGTGTAGAGACCCAGGAAAGTGTGGGTTATTCAAACTGGGAAATCTATCAGGAGGAATCTACAGTAGCCTTGGCTACTCTGTCTAGGTTGCAAGCCAGTAGATCAGCAGATTAGTTGTAAGACATCCAATACAAATACAAAAGGCAAATAGTGAGTCCCTAAACCCCAGAGTATTGGGACCTGGCCATGCCCATCCAGCACTGGAAGTTAGACAGCACTGACCCAACACAACTACTTTCCCCTGTAAGAGGAAGCTTGGACAATCTACCCTTTTCAATAAAAGTAGACCTCAACCTTAAAAAAAAAAAAAAATAAGCAAAAAAGCAAAAAGACCTCTGACCATAGATGGTTTTTAGGGATAACAAGAAAAACAAATTTCAAACCCTGAGGAGACTAAAAGCAGATCATCTCCAAATGAAGTCCCAAAGGGTGATATGAATTGGTCTCCATCTCACAAAACTCTCTTAAAGAATGCAAAAAGAGTTAGAAGAAAAATGGGGAAAAGAAACAAGAACTTTGCAAGAGAGTTTGGAAGAGGAAAAACAGAAATTCTCTGTAGAATACTTACAAAATAGTGAAATAGACAAAGCATACAATTCCTTACAAAATAGATTTGACAAAATGGAAAAAGAAAACAGCTCCTTGAAAAACAGAATTCATGAAATGGAAAAAAAATCCACAGAACAAAACAAATCATGTAAAAATGCAATTGGCCAAATATAAAAGGAGCAAAAAAAGAAAAATGAAGAAAATAATTCACTAAAAATTAGAACTGAACAAATGGAAATGAGTGACTTAATGAAACATAAAAAATCCCTCAAACAAAATTAAAAAATGAAAAAAATAGAAGAAAATGTAAAATACCTCATTGAAAAAACAACTGACGTAGAAAATAAAACTAGGAGAAACAATCTAAGGATTATTGTTCCTGAAAACCATGATGGAAAAAAAAAGAGCCTAGACATTATAATTCAGGAAATTATCAAAGAAAACTGTTCTGATCACTTAGAATCAGAAGGTAGAATAGCCATTGAAAGAATTCAATTATTACTCTTGAAAGAGACTTCAAAATCAAAACTCCAAGGAATATCATAGCTAAATTTCAGAATTATTAGACCAAGGAAAAATATTACAAGCAGCCAGAAAGAAACAATTCCAATATCAAGAAGCCACAATCAGGATTACTGAAGAACAGTTTCCAGGATTGAAGGTTTAAAGGCCCTGAAATATGATATTCCAAAAGGCAAAGAAACTTGGGTTGCGGCTAAGAATCAATTATCTAAATAAAATGAGCATTCATTTTCAGGGAAGAAGATGGACATTCAATAATAAAGATGAATTTCATTTATTTTGAAATAAAGATCAGAGCTGAAAAAAATTGATTTCCAAATATAGAACTCAAGAGAATAAAAAGATAAAAAGGAAAGAACTCTTGTAAACTATACCTCTGTTGTGGGCATATTTATAGGATGTGGGTATAATTTGATTTTATTATGATACTGGAAAAAGAGAAAAATTGTTGTAAAATCAAAATTACTTCTCATGAAGAGGCAAAGAAAACCTATTGTAATTGAGAGAAAGAAGCAAAGGGGAATGAGCATTGTGTGTGAATCTTACTTTTATCAGATTTGGCTCAAAGAGAGAATGTCAGACATATATGATTTACAGAGAAAGTTGTCTCACTCATGGGGAAATGGGAGAGGAAAAGGGAAGGCTAATATAAGGGAACACAGAAGTAGTAGGGGAAATATATAAGAAAGAGGAAGGGGGGACAGCTAGCTGGCACAGTGGATAGAGCACTAGCCCTGAAGTCAGAAGGATCTGAGTTCAAAACTGGCCTCAGACACTTAACACTTTCTAGCTGTGTGACTTTGGGCAAGCCACTTAATCCCAATTACCTCAGGAAAAAAAGAAGGAGAGAGGAGAGAGAGAGAGAGAGAGAGAGAGAGAGAGAGAGAGAGAGAGAGAGAGAGAGAGAGAGAGAGAGAGCACACCTCTAAAGGGGGAGGGCTATTTGAGGGAGGTGGTTGTCAGAAGCAAGATACAAGGGAGGGAAGAGGGAAAGGAAAGAGAAAAGGATAACAGGGTAAATAAGATGGTGGAAATGGAGTGAACTCTCCCAAAAATTGGAAACAGATAGGAGACTGGATTAGAAGCCAGGGCCCTACAATATATTGTTTACAAGAAACACATTTAAAGCAGAGTGATATATTTAGAGTAAAGGTAAAAAACTGGAGCAGAATCTATTGTGCTTCAGATTAAAAAAAAAAAAAAGTGATCCTGGTCTCAGATCAAGTAAAAGCAAAGATATATATAATTAAAAGAGATAAGGAAGGAAAAGATATCTTGCTAAAGGATTCCATAGATAATGTGGTAATATCAATAGTAAATGTATGTGCACCAAGGGGTAAAGCATTCAGATCTCTAGAGGAGAAGTTGAGAGAGATGCAAGAAAAAACAGACAGCAAAAGTATACTAGTGGGAGATCTCAAATTTCCTCTCACAGAAATAGATAAAATCAATTCACAAAATAAATAAGATAGAATTTAAGGAGGTAAATAGAATTTTAGAAAAGTTAGGTATCTTTGGACAAAATTGAATTGAGACAGAAAGGAACACATTTTTTTCCTCTGCATTTTATGGAACCTATACAAAAATTGACCATATCTTAGGGCATAAAGACCTCAAAATCAAATGCAAAAAAAAGTTGAAATAGTAAATGCATTTTTTCAGATCATGATGCAATAAAAATGATATGCAATAAAAGGCCAGGGGAAAATAGACCAAAATTAATGGAAAACTAAATAATCTAATCCTTAAGAACGAATGGGAGTGGAGCCAATTTGGTGGAGAGAACACATGAATCTTTCTAGGCTCTTTTTCCTCCTCAATTTTAACAAAGTTCAGCCAGAACCCAAGAATATTGGGAGAACAACACATTACCAAACAAAGACCAGAAAAGGTCTGTTTTGCTTGTGCATAGGGACAGACATGATAAGACAGGTAAAGGGTAAAGGAAAGGAAAGCTTTGCAAGAGGGTCAGGATAAGACATGTAACTCATTAAAAGGTAGAGTAGAAAAAGAAATCAATTCCCTAAAAATAGTATAAGTGAATTGGAAAAGGTAAACAATTCCAAGGAAAACAGAATTTATGAATTGGAAAAAGAAAATAATTCTTTAAATAAAAACAATTTTGGTGAAATGAAAAAAAATCTCATAGAACAAAACAACTCATTTAAAAACTCTATTGGAAAAATACAAAAAGAAATATTAGAAAGTAAACAAAGAGAATCATTCATTAAAAGTCAGACTTGAACAAATGGAAAGGAATGACTCAAGGAGACACCAAGAATCAGTCAAGCAAAATTAAAAAAAAAATGAAAAAAAATTAGGAAAAAATGTTAAATACCTACTTGGGAAAACAACAGACCTGGAAAACAGATCTAAGAGAGATAATCTAAGGATTATTGGACTCCCTGAAAATTATGATGAAAAAAAGAGCCTAAACACTATTTTTCAGGAAATCATCAAAGAGAACTGCCCAGATGTTATAGAAACAGAAGGCAAAATAGACATTGAAAGAATTGATCAATTGCATACTGAAAATGATCCCAAAATCAAAATTCCAAGAAATATTGTTGCTAAATTCTAGAACTATCAGATCAAGGAAAAAAAATACTACAAGCAGCCACATAAAAACAACTAAATACTGAGGAACCCACAACAAGGATCTCTCAGGATCTAGCATTATCCACATTAAAGGATCTAAGGGCCTGGAATCTGATATTCCAAAAAGCAAAAGAACTTGGTGTGCAGCCAAGAATAACTTTTCCAACAAAACTGAATATTTTTTCCTGGGCCAAAGATGAACATTCAATGAAATAGGTGAATTCCATCTATTTCTGGGGAAAAAAATCAGAACTAAACAAAAAGTTTGACTTCCAAATATAAGAATCAAGAGAAACATAAAAAGGTGAAAACAAATCTTGGGAACAATATTTCTGTTATGAGTATACATAAAGAGTGTATGTATAATTTGGTTTTACTGTTATAACATAAAAAATAATTCAGAGGTGGAAAGGAAATTGTACCAGAAAAGGGAAAAGTGTAGGTACCATATCTTATGAAGAGACAAAGGAAACCTATTATATCTGAGGGAAAGAAAGGAGGGAGATGAACATAGTGTGAATATTGTGGCCAAATTTCAGAACTATCAGACTAACGAAAAAATATTACAAGCATCCAGGGAAAATAACAATTCAAATACTGAGGTGAGAAAATAAGGGTCACTCAAGATCTGGCTGCCTTCACATTAAAGAATCAAAGGGCCTGGAATCTGATATTTGAAAGGCAAAAGAACTTGGAATGCAATTGAGAATAAACTATCTAGCTAAGCTGAGCATTTTCTTCCATTGAAGAAGATGGACATTTAATGAAACAGATGAATTCCATTTGTTTCTAAAGAAAAAAACAGATCTAAACCAAAAAAAAAAAAAAAAAAAAAAAAAAAAAAAAAAAAAAAAAAATTGATCTCCAACCATAGGACTCAAGAGAAGCAGAAAAAGGTAAAAGGAACTATTGAAAATTGTATTTCTGTTGTGGATATACATAAAGACCACATGTATAATTTGATTTTACTGATATAACATAAAAAAGGGAAGTAGAAATGGAAAGGGGATTGTGTCAGAAAAAGGGAAAAGAAGAGATAAAAAGAAGGAAACAACATCCCACAAAGAGGCAAAGGAACCTATCATATCTGTGGGAGTTTAGAGAGGGAGAGGAATATTGTTTGGATCTTACTCTCATCAGAGTTGGTTCAAAGAGAAAATAATTGACATATTTGTCAATTGAGAATCTTCTCTCACCTCATTAAAAAATGGGAGAGGAAAAGACAAAAGGAAAAGAGTAATAAGGGAAGGGTACTAGTAAGAAAGAGGAAGGGATTCAAAGGGAAGAGGGAGGGATCCTAAAGAGGGAGAGCTACATGACATAAGTAGAACCCATAAGTTAATACTAGGGAAGGGGGGTAGAGGGGGCAAGAAAAAGAAAAGCATAATCTGGGGAATAATATGAAGGCGAGAAATAGAGAATTTGTCATTTTAACCATTAATGAATGGGATAAACTCTCCCATAAAGAGGAGGTGGATAGTAGACTGGATCAAAAGTCATAACCCTACAATATGTTGTTTACAAGAAACACATTTAAAGCAGGGAGATACATACAACATAAAGGTAAAAGCCTGGAGCAGATTATGATTCAGGTGAAAAGGCAGGGATAGCTATCCTAATCTCAGATCCAGCAAAAGCAAACATTGATCTAATTAAAAGAGATAAGGAAAGAAACTATATCTTGCTGAAAGGTACCATAGACAATGAAGTAATTTTTTTTTAATTTTTAATTTATTTTATAATTATAACATTTTTTGACAATACATATGCATGGGTAATTTTTTACAACATTATCCCTTGCATTTACTTCTATACAGATTTTTTCCCTTCCTCCCCCAACCCCCTCCCCCAGATGGCAAGCAGTCTTATATATGTTAAATATAATAAAGTATATTCTAGATACAATATATGTGTGTAGAACCGAATTTTTTGTTGCACAGGAAGAATTGGATTCAGAAGGTAAAAATAACAGTATACATTCATTTCCCATATATATATATATATATATGGGATATAGCTGGTTCTGTCCATCATTAATCAATTGGAATTGGATTAGCTCTTCTCTATGTTGAAGAAATCCACTTCCATCAGCATACATCCTCGTACAGTATCATTGTTGAAGTGTATAATGATCTTCTGGTTCTGCTTGTTTCACTCAGCATCAGTTGATGTAAGTCTCTCCAAGCCTCTCTGTATTTCTCCTGTTGGTCATTTCTTATAGAACAATAATATTCCATAGCATTCATATACTATAGTTTACCCAACCATTCTCCAATTGATGGACATCCATTCTTCTTCCAGCTTCTAGCCACTATGAAAAGGGCTGCCACAAACATTTTGGCACATACAGGTCCCTTTCCCTTCTTTAGTAGTTCCTTGGGGTATAAGCCCAGTAGTAGTATGGCTGGGTCAAAGGGTATGCACATTTTGATAACTTTTTGGGCATAATTCCAGATTGCTCTCCAGAATGGTTGGATTCTTTCACAACTCCACCAACAATGCATCAGTGTCCCAGTTTTCCCACAGCCCCTCCAACATTCATCGTTATTTGTTTCTGTCATCTTAGCCAATCTGACAGGTGTGTAATGATACCTCAGAGTTGTCTTAATTTGCATTTCTCTGATCAATAGTGATTTGGAACACTCTTTCATATGAGTGGAAATAGTTTTACTTTCATCATCTGAAAATTGTCTGTTCATATCCTTTGACCATTTATCAATTGGAGAATGGCTTGATTTCTTATAAATTAAAGTCAATTCTCTGTATGTTTTGGAGATGAGGCCTTTATCAGAACCTTTAACTGTAAAAATGTTTTCCCAATTTGTTACTTCCCTTCTAATCTTGTTTGCATTAGTTTTGTTTGTACAGAAACTTTTTAATTTGGTGTAATCAAAATGTTCTATTTTGTGATCAATAATGGTCTCTAGTTCTCCCTTGGACACAAACTCCTTCCTCCTCCACAAGTCTGAGAGGTAAACCATCCTATGTTCCTCCAATTTATTTATGATTTCGTTCTTTATGCCTAAATCTTGGACCCATTTTGATCTAATCTTAGTATGTGGTGTTAAATGTGGGTCCATGTCTAGTTTCTGCCATACTAATTTCCAGTTTTCCCAGCAGTTTTTGGCAAATTATGAATTCTTATCCCAAAATTTGGGATCTTTGGGTTTGTCAAAGATTAGATTGCTATTTTTATTCACTATCTTGCCCTGTGAACCTAACCTATGCCACTGATCAACTAGTCTATTACTTAGCCAATACCAAATGGTTTTGGTGACTGTTGTGTAGCGAGCTGTCATCTCCAGAAGCTGCCGGATCACTCTCTGGGAAGAGATCTCCTGTGTCTTCTACTCAAATCTCTCCAACAGATTCTTCTTCCTGTAACGAACCATTGTCTCCAGGCAGTTGCTGTTAACTCTTGTCCAGAGAAGTGACTTCCCTTCCTGCAGAGAGCCCCGTCAAGCCTGATGCAATGCAGAGTCTTCTCCTCTTCCTGGAGTGCTGTCCTCTTTATCCTCCCAGAGAATGGGCGTGAGATAATGCAAGGGCTTCTGGGAAGAACCACTTCAGCCAATGAGCTTGCTCCTTCTATCAAGTCAACCTGAGTTCTCACCTTGTAATTGTCCAGACAACCTGAATTCTCACCTTGTCACTGTCCAGACAACCTGAGTTCTCACCTAGTAATCCTAACACTGTTGCTTTATAATATAGCTTTAAATCAGGTACACTTAGACCACCTTCCTCTTACTTTTTTTTTCATTAGTTCCCTTGCAATTCTCGACCTTTTATTCTTCCATATGGATTTTGTCGTTATTTTTTCTAGGTCATTAAAATAGTTTCTTGGGAGTCTGATTGGTATAGCACTAAATAAATAGATTAATTTGGGGAGTATTGTCATCTTTATTATATTCGCTCGGCCTATCCAAGAACACTGAATGTCTTTCCAATTATTTAAATCTGACTTTATTTTTGTGGCAAGTGTTTTGTAATTTTGCTCATATAATTCCTGACACTCCTTTGGTAGATATATTCCCAAATATTTGATACTATCGACTGTTATTTTGAATGGAATTTCTCTTTGTATCTCTTGCTGTTGGATTGAGTTGGTAATGTATAAAAATCCTGAGGATTTATGTGGATTTATTTTGTATCCTGCGACTTTGCTAAAATTCTGAATTATTTCTAATAGCTTTTTAGCAGAGTCTTTGGGGTTCTCTAAGTATACCATCATGTCATCTGCGAAAAGTGACAATTTGATTTCTTCATTTCCTACTCTAATTCCTTGAATCTCTTTCTCGGCTCTTATTGCCGAGGCTAGAGTTTCTAGTACTATATTGAATAGTAATGGTGATAGTGGGCAACCTTGTTTCACTCCTGATCTTACAGGGAAAGGTTCTAGTTTATCACCATTACATATGATGTTTACTGAAGGTTTTAAATATATGCTCCTTATTATTTTAAGGAATAGTCCATTTATTCCTATACTCTCAAGCGTTTTTAGTAGGAATGGATGTTGGATTTTATCAAATGGTTTTTCTGCATCTATTGAGATGATCATATGGTTTTTATTAATTTGATTATTAATATGGTCAATTATACTAATAGTTTTCCTAATATTAAACCAGCTCTGCATTCCTGGTATAAATCCCACTTGGTCATAGTGTATTATCCCGGGGATGATTTTCTGAAGTCTATTTGCTAATATCTTATTTAAGATTTTAGCATCAATATTCATTAAGGAAATTGGTCTATAGTTTTCTTTCTCAGTTTTCGATCTACCTGGTTTAGGTATCAGTACCATGTCTGTGTCATAGAAGGAATTTGGTAGGACTCCTTCAATCCCTATTTTTTCAAATAGTTTACATAGCATTGGAGTTAGTTGTTCTTTAAATGTTTGGTAGAATTCACCTGTAAATCCATCTGGTCCTGGGGACTTTTTCTTAGGAAGTTGGTTAATAGCTTGGTCTATTTCTTTTTCTGAGATGGGACTATTTAGACTACTTACTTCTTCCTCTGTTAATCTGGGCAAGCTATATTTTTGAAGGTATTCTTCCATTTCATCTAAGTTATCGAATTTATCGGCATAAAGTTGAGCAAAGTAGCTCCTAACTATTGTTCTAATTTCCTCTTCATTAGTGGTGAGTTCAACCTTTTCATTTTCAAGACTAACAATTTGCTTTTTCTCTTTCCTTTTTTTAATCAGGTTTACTAAGGGTTTGTCTATTTTGTTGGTTTTTTCAGAAAACCAACTCTTAGTTTTATTAATTAATTCAATAGTTTTTTTTTTTTAACTTTCAATTTTATTAATCTCACCTTTTATTTTTTGAATTTCAAGTTTTGTGTTTGTCTGTGGGTTTTTAATTTGTTCCTTTTCTAGCCATTTTAGTTGTAGGCCCAATTCGTTGGCCCTCTCTTTCTCTATTTTATGCAAGTAGGCCTGTAGAGATATAAAACTTCCCCTTATTACTGCTTTGGCTGTATCCCACACATTTTGGTATGATGTCTCATTATTGTCATTTTCTTGGGTGCAGTTATTAATTATGTCTATGATTTGCTGTTTTACCCAATCATTCTTTAGTATAAGATTATTTAGTTTCCAATTATTTTTTGGTCTATTTTCCCCTGGCTTTTTATTAAATATTATTTTGATTGCATTATGGTCTGAAAAGGATGCATTTACTATTTCTGCCTTGCTGCATTTGATTTTGAGGTTTTTATGCCCTAGTATATGATCAATTTTTGTAAAGGTTCCATTAACTGCTGAGAAGAAAGTATATTCCTTTCTGTCTCCATTTAGCTTTCGCCAAAGATCTACTATATCAAACTTTTCTGATTTCCTCTATGATGTTTTTTTTTGTATTGAGGAGCAGCTTATATCCCTCCCAGGGGATACATCTGGGGACAGTCTGTTCCTAATCTCCTCAGCATTTGAAATCTGCTCCCTCTCCACACAGAAGCTGTCAATGGTTAGAGCCCTTTTGAATTTTTTGTTCATTTTGTCAGAGTAGGAATCGAAGAAAACAAACTGACAAGAGAAACAATTGGTCTGTTTTGGGGGGGATGGGGCTGGATGGTATTAATGGGCTTCCTCTACAGACTGGGGGTAGGGCAGCAGAGAGCCACTAACAGAACAGCAATGACTGTTTTGAGTCTGCGCTCTGAGGCTCCGAGAACACACCGAGTCAGTCCAGGTGGGGGTTGGGGGTCGCCGGGCTCCGAGAGACGCTGGCTTTCTGGGGTTTTAATCTTTACCTCTGGTGTTTACACCTTCTCCGCAGCTCCTGGCTTGCTGCCTAGACAGAGCATCCACACTGGGTCAAAAGCCCTTTTGCAGAAAGGGCAGAGATCACACCCCTCCCCCTCCAGTCTGAGCTGTGTGAGCTGCCTGTCTTGCTCTGGCTGCCTGCCCTCAGTCTGCGCCCAGTCTGATTGACCCTCCCCCAAGCAAACACAGACCTTTTCTGGCGACTTTCATGGATGTCTTCTCTTGGTGATTATTTGTGGATTTCTTTCTGGGTCAAGCATTAAGTCAGAGGCTTGTCATGAAGTAAGTTCTGAGAGAAAACGAGGAGCTCAAGCAGCTGCCTGCCTCCACGCCGCCATCTTGGCCGGAAGTCATCGACAATGAAGTAATATGAATAGTAAACATATGCACCAAGTGGCAAAGCATCTAATTTCCTAAAAGAGAAGTTAAGAGAGTTGCCAGAAGAAATAGACAGCAAAACAGTAATAGTAGGAGATCTCAACCTTGCACTCTCAGAATTAGATAAATCAAATCACAAAACAAATAAAAATGATACTAAAAAGGTAAATGGAACACTAGAAAAAATAGGTATGATAGATCTTTGGAGAAAACTGAATGGTGATTGAAAAGAGTATACTTTCTTCTCAGCAGTTCATGGAACCTATACAAAAATTGACCATATATTAAGATATAAAGATCTCAAAATTAAATGCAGGAAGGCAGAAATAGTAAATGCTTTCTTTTGATCATGATGCAATAAAAACTACAGTCAACAAAAAGTTAGGGGTAAATAGAAAAAAAAATAATTGGAAACTAAATAATCTTATCTTAAAGAATGAATGGGTGAAATAGCAAATTATAGACATAATAAATAATTTCACTCATGATAACGACAATGATGAGGCATCATACCAAAATTTGTGGGATACAGTAATAAGGGGAAATTTTATAACGTTAGAGGCTTACTTGACTAAAATGGAGAAAGAGAAGATCAATGAATTGGGCTTCCAACTTTAAAAGGTAGAAAAAGACCAAATTAAAAATTTCCAATCAAATACTAAACTCGAAATTCTAAAAATAACTATTGAATTAATTAATAAAACTAAGAGTTGGTTTTATGAAAAAACCAACAAAATATATAAAATCTTGGTAAATGTGATTAAAAAAAGGAAAAAAGGAAAATCAAATTGTTAGTCTTAAAAATGAAAAGGGAAAAATTTCCACTAATGAAGAGGAAATTAGAGAAATAATTAGGAGTTATTTTCCCCAAATTTATGCCAATAAATTTAACTTAAATGAAATGGATGAATACCTTCAAAAGTATTGGTTGCCCAGATTAACAGAGCAGGAAGTAAATTGCTTAAATAGTCCCATTTTAGAAAAATAGAACAAACTATTAATCAGCTCCCTCAAAAAACAAAACAAAACAAAACAAACAAAAAAAAAAAATCCCCAGCACCAGATGGATTTATATGTGAATTCTACCATACACTTAAAGAGCAATTAACTGCAATGCTACATAAACTATTTGACAAAATAGGGAATGAAGGATTCCTACCAAATTCCTTTTATAATACAGACATGGTACTCATACCTAAACCAAGTATGATGAAACCAAGAAAGAAAATTATAGACCAATCTCCCTAATGAATATTGATGTTAAAGTCTTAAATAAAATATTAGCAAAAAGATTACAGAAAATCACCTCCAGGATTTATTTCAGGAATGCAGAGCTGGTTCAATATTAGGAAAACCATTAACATAATTGACTATATCAATAACCAAATTAACAAAAAATATATGATCATCTCAATAGATGCAGAAAAAGCATTTGCTAAAATCCCACACCCATTCCTATTAAAACACTAGAGAGTATAGGAATAAATGGACTTTTCCTTAAAATAGTCAGCAGCATCTATTTAAAAGTGTCAGTAAGCATTCTATGTAATGGAGATAAAATGGAACCATTCCCAATAAAATCAGGTGTGAAACAAGGCTGCCCACTATCACCATTAGTATTTAATATTGTATTAGAATTGCTAGCTTTGGCAATAAGAGATGAAAAAGAAATTAAAGGAATTTGAGTAGGTAATGAAGAAACCAAATTATCACTCTTTGCCAATGATATGATGGTATACTTAGAGAACCCCAGAGACTCTATTAAAAAGCTATTAGAATTAAGCCAAAACTTTAGCAAAGTTTTAGGATATAAAATAAATCATCAACAGTCTTATACAATTTAACTTTTTTCAATTGATTAGAGCTAATTTAATTAAAGCTTAAATAATTGAAAAAATATTAAGTGCTCCTGTATAGGTCAAGAGAATATAATAAAGATGAAAATACCATTTAAACTAATCTATTTATTTAGTACTATGCCAATCAGACTCCCAAGAAACTATTTTAATGACCTAGAAAAAAATAACAACAAAGTTCATATGGAAAAAGCAAAAGGTCAAGAATTTCAAGGGAACTAATGAAAAAAAAAAATCAAATGAAGGTTGCCTAACTGTACCTGATCTAAAACTATATTATAAAGCAGTGGTCACCAAAACCATTTGGTATTGGCTAAGAAATAGACTAGTTGATCAGTGGAATAGGTCAGGTTCAAAGCCAATAACTTTATTAATCTAGTTTTTGACAAATCCAAAGACCCCAGCTCTTGGGATAAGAACTCACTGTTTGACAAAAATTGCTGGGAAAATTGGAAATTAGCATGGCAGAAATTAGGCATTGACCCAAATTCAGTGCTGGTACATCAAGACAAGGCCAAAATGGGTCCATGATCTAGGCATAAAGAATGAGATTATAAATAAATTAGAAGAACATGGGATAGTTTACCTCTCAGACTTATAGAGGAGGAAGGAATTTGTGACCAAAGAAGAACTAGAGGCCATTATTGATCACAAAATAGAAAATTTCAATTATATTAAGTTGAAAAACTTTTGTAGGAAAAAAAAAAATAATGCAGACAGGATTAGAAGGGAAGCAATAAACTGGGAAAACATTTTACAATGAAAAGTTTTGATAAAGGGAACTATGGGCCTGCTTTTGGCTAATGAGATGGTTAATGTCTGGTTCTATATTTGTTACTCCTAGTTGTAACAAGTGATGCAAGCGTGCATCCGTCAAGTCTTGATATGGTTGGAGATTTCAAATGTTTCATTCTAGAAAAAGTCTGTTCACAGACATAAGTGCTGCCAAAGATGGTTCCCATTTTGAGTGCATGGTTCCTGAGATGAGGATATGTATCAGAGGGGAGAGATGCATAGAAATTATGAAGGCTGCTTGACTTGAATGCATCTTTCAGAGAGTCACAATTCTGCAGTTGAACCAGTTCCATTTGGTAAATTGTATCCACATTTTCAATGCCAATAGGAAAATGCGTTAGGGAAAAGCTATATGTCCTGTTTATGGAGATGAAGTTCTTTAAATCTAAATTGGAACTCCTTTTGCAATTTTTCCAATGAATCCACACATGTTTTGTTTGGAAATGCAATCAGCATTCCCCTCTCTTCCTCCTTCATCCCTTCCCCTCTCCCCCTCCCTTCTTTCCTCCCTCCCTCTTTCCCCTCTCTACTTCCCTCTTTTCCCCCTCCCTCTTTTCCCTCCCTCCCTCCCTCCTTCCTTCTCTCCCTTCTTCTCTTCCTTCCTTTCTTCCTCCCTCCCACCTTTCTTTTTTTAGGGGGAGAGGGAAGGACCATTGCTCTCACTGCCTCTGGATAGAAATCTTTGCAAGTTATGCATGTCTCTAGCCAATCTCTGGTGCTATCAAAAGCTTGTCTATCAGAGTGAGGTATTACTTTTTTTTATTGTCCACATGGTGGGAAACCATGGGAAACGCACACACATATAGTATGTTCGTTTTTGTTGTGTTTTTTAGTTAAATGATCCCAATGTAGAACATATAGAATATTTTTATCTATAAATCACAAATGGAAAGATACATTTTACCTTTCTCTCTTCATCTTCCCCATCCAGTTATATCAAAGCTCAAAACAAAACAAAATAAAAAGCAAATAATCTAAAACACCTCTTTCATTCCCAGAGAGCCCATAATCAGTGTCCACGGAGCCTGGAGTCATTTCCAATAAAGGGACTGTCTGTGCTAGAAATAGCTTTCCCAACTGAAATTTTAATTTAAACTTTGGTCACAAGAGTCTATGCTTTTCCTGAAATAACCAAGCCCTGAAGATATTTGGGGGGAAGTAAGTCGGGGGAAAGCCAGAAAACTTATGTGACTCTAGCATTGCTTCAATCCCTCATGGGATGCTCTGCATTAGAAAATAGAGTTCACAAAACAAGCTTACATTTCATTCATCTGCAGCTGCCACCTCTGACATATGGATGGGAGGCTGTATTAGCTGGAGGAAGTGAAACCTTACCTCTTACTAGGTGGCAATCTATCATAAGCAAGGAGATATTGCAGTTCATAGATTATTGAAAATCCATGTTCTTTCTTCAAAATTGGTGGAGACATGTAAAAAAAAGTTCACATTCTTGAACCAATCATATGCATGATGACAACACTGCTGCTTGGCTGCTACTTCTGGGACACACTGGATAGATATCTTCACATAACATGGGTTAGGGAAGAAGAGAGGGTCACTGAGGGTGAGAAATTGGAGTAATAGACTTATTAGAAAACCTCTGGTATTCAGAATTTACTTAGTCTAGGAATGGATTAGAAGAGTTTCTACTGTCTCCCCAAATGTTAAAAATTCAGAGGTAAATCACTTGTCTCCCATGCAAACCTTTGCTTTCTACAGACCTTAAGTGACTAATTGACTTCAATAGTCTTCAATTTACCTTGGAACTTTGTCAACAGAGCATGGCAAGAGAGGGTATGACTTTCTGTGCTCTAAATAAATAATAACATCTCTATAAAACTATGTGGAATATTCCCTCACTACCACCCCGAAGGAGCAATAGCGCCCAGTACTAATTTTCTTCCTATTTTTGTCCTTTGTCCTCATTTCTGTAACTGATCCCACTGTCATCTGGTAGAAATATTTACCAGTTGGATCTGAATTGGCCTGGTAACCGGGAGAACACATCTGGAGTCTAGACTCAGCGGCTCTATGGGCAGGGTCATATCTCTGTGCTACATCAGCCCCAGCGCCTATTTCTGTTTACATAGGTGGTGTGCTGCATCATCTGTTTCAGCTGCCTGACATAATCCACCCCTATCCCCTATTTGGAGAGCCACAGAAGGAGCATCTCACTCCCTGCCTCACTGGCTTTCCTTCTTCCCAGTGGGGACCCTCAGAGAGCCAGAGGAGGGGACCCTAGGCATACAGGGTAAAGAAACAATTGCTAATATGAGTTCTGTGAATTCTTTGAATATTGTCAGTACATTGACATCTTCCGTGGAGCTGTTGAATTTAATTTGAAGGAACCAATACAATCTGATATTCTCATTATGGCAACAATAGTATCTTACCTTAATATATCCTTTGATAATTGTTGTATGATTTTTTTAATCTAGCTCAATAAAATTTAGAACTAGAGTCTTAGAGATCGTCCAGTCCAATCTTCTTTTGACAGATGATAAAATAAGATCGATATATATCATCTGACTCATCCAACAACATCCAGGCAAAGAAAAACAGCTAGACCTTGAAGCCAAGTCTTCTAATCCCAAATCCTATGCTTTTTTCACTAACATTTTACCAAGAAATGTATTGGTCATATTACTCTTATTACCACTTTATTATACATCTTGAGATCAATGATTTAAAGCTAGAAAGGATATTATCCAGCTCAGTCCTTATATTACCAAAGGATAGTAGGGTTTAATACTCAAAGTGACTTGTAATAGAGCAAGGACTCAGTTTAATGTATTTTTTCTGTACACAAAACTTCATATAGAGGAAAGGCCAATACTTAGTCACATAAAAAACCTTGATAATTTGTAAGAATTCATTTAATAATTTGGGGGAAACTTCAAATGGGATGATGAATTTTGAAACTGATATATTCAATTGTGAGAACCAAGGTAACTATGCTAAAGACAGTGATCACATTATGTGGCTGCAACATTTTCCATATTTGGATGTTTTTGATTTTTGCTGAGGCAATTAGGGTTAAGTGACTTGCCCAGAGTCACACAGCTAGCATATTAAGTACCTGAGACCAGATTTGAACTCACGTCCTCCTGACTTCAGGGCTGGTGTTCTAACCAATGCACCATCTAGCTGCCCTTTTTATTTTATTTTATTTTTTTTAATAAAGTGAAACTCTTCTAGGAGCCTCTGAAAATTTGCTATTGCCTTATAGAGAAGCAGTCCAATTTTTAAAAAAGGCAAGTGTCTAATGATGCTTTGAACATGGTAGGTGCTTGATAAATACTCATTGGATTAAATTGAAATAATATTTCTTAGCTGTATTTCTTGAACTAACTTATTACCTTTTATTCTTCTTATGTATTTTACCTTAGCTAAAATGCTACCTTGTGCAGGAGGCCTTTTGAGCCCCCAGCTATAAATGTCTTTTTCTCCCTATCCTTATTTTGCCATTTATTCTATATTTTGTATATACCTATGTATGTATGATTTTGCTCTCGTTAGTATTTAAATATCTTAGGGGTAGGATCTGTTTTTGGTTATTCTTTATATCCCCTGTGTTTCTCCCAGTGGCTTCCACTTAGTAAACTTTAAATAAATGCTTATTGGTAAATAGTTACAAAAATTAAAAAAGCAATGAAAACAAAAATTGGATTTGGAATTAAAGAATCTAGATTTGATTTTGTTGCATTTGTTATATTATTATTATTATTATTTTGTGACTGTAGGCAAGGAACATAATAAGGCCATTATTTAAAATGAAGAACCTATTTAGCTAAGCCAAGGAGTCTCTTCCATGTCTAAGCTCTATGATATCATATAGCTGTAGCTTGGACATGAATAATAACCATTTCATACAAGTCAACCCTCTTCCTCGGAGTTTTATTTAGAGTACAAAGCTGATGCCAGTCTATCCCTTCTCCTTCATCACTTACACACACACACACACACACACACACACACACACAATGAGAAACTCTAGGATAATCTAGGATAATGTAGCCTGAAGCAGTCTAGCAGTCTGAAAGGAAGATGGGGTTTGGGGGGGAAAAAAACAAAACAAACAAACAACAACAACAACAACAACAACAACAACAACAACCAGGAAAATGAATGGAAAGTAGTTGTAATTGCCTTTACAAGCTTCAGAAAGATTCAGTATGAGAAACTTGCCCTGGAGAAGACATATATCTTGGAAAAGGCAAATATCTGGGATATTAGGAGAGAAGAGATATACTTACCCCCCAAGGAATGGGAAGTGAAGGCTTATAGCAAAAGAGTAGAGTAGGCTTCTGCCAATGCCTGTGGAAGTACTTTGTGTGAATGGTGAAGCTGTGGGACCATAGAGAAAGAGGTTAATTTTAAATATTCCATCAACATTCTGTCCCTGGTTATTTCAGTAAGAAGAAATCATAAACCTTCAAGTACGGTGCCCTCTTTAGGGGAGAAGAATGAGAAGCAAGTGAAACCAATGAAGCTGATCTAAGCATAAAAACAGAAGTTACAAGGACCTCAAGAGTGAGGAACTGAGAGGAAGAGGCAGAAGTGACCATCTGCGAGAGAAGAAGCAAAAACCATCTAAAAGGACAATAAGTCCTGCTGGAAATAGGTAATTAAAGTAGATGAACTTTGGCATACTGGTGGGGGAGAGGCTAATATTTAAGCTTCATTAAGTGCATTGAGCTGGAGTCGAAGAGAGATAGCTGATGGACAAAGTCTGGAAGAGAAGGCAGGGAAGATGTCACCCAGCCCTAATGAAGAGAATAAATCTTATGTTCTCCGCCTTTGGAGAGACCTCACCAAAAGAAATACAGTGAATTCTATAGACTTTACAAATTTATAGAAAAGAGTGAATCTAATTACAAATGAGCAATGGTGGTTAATTCTTTAAGTAACTCTAAACTCTTTTCCCTTTCCAGAAGCTTTAATGAGGGTTATATGTTAGCTGTGAGAACTATATATGTCTCTGAAGGATACTGGAGGATCAACAGTAAAAGACAAAGGGTGTGACTCTTCCCTATGTCTTTACTTTGAAAATAAGACTTTTTCTACATTTGATGCCTGAGTCTTTGTGGGAAGGAACAGTATCTTCAACTTTATCAACAAAATATTGAAGCCCTATTTCTTTTTTTTTTATTCATTTTTCCAAAGTACCCCCTCCCTCCATCCACTCCCTCCCCCCATGACAGGTAATACCATACATTTTACATGTGTTACAATATAACCTAGATACAATATATGTGTATAAATACCATTTTCTTGTTGCACATTAATTATTAGCTTCCGAAGGTATAAGTAACCTGGGTAGATAGACAGTAGTGCTAACAATTTACATTCACTTCGCAGTGTTCCTTCTCTGGGTGTAGTTATTTCTGTCCATCATTGATCAACTGGAAGTGAGTTGGATCTTCTTTATGTTGAAGATTTCCACTTCCATCAGAATACATCCTCATACAGTATTGTTGTTGAAGTGCACAGTGATCCTCTGGTCCTGCTCATTTCACTCAGCATCAGTTGATGTAAGTCTCTCCAAGCCTCTCTGTATTCCTCCTGCTGGTCATTTCTTACAGAGCAATAATATTCCATAACCTTCATATACCATAATTTACCCAACCATTCTCCAATTGATGGACATCCATACAACTTCCAGTTTCCAGCCACAAAAAAAGAGCTGCCACAAACATTTTGGGAAGCCCTATTTCTTTACAAAGTTTTGAAAATATCTGGTTTTTGTATAAATATTCAAACAGGAACTCAGTCCCAAAATTCTACCTTGATGGAATAATCTATAATGTTTAAATTGATTAGTTTTATACTGATACTATTTGAAAAAAGAATACTAGATTTGGTTCCTATTTATGGTTCTCTCTCATTTTACTAGCTGATTTTCAGTAAGCCATTACCTTTATCTTGAATCTTATTTTAGCTTCATATACCTTTGAAATCCTCAGAAAAGTAACTTACCAAGTTAGACCCAAAGTCTTGTATTTGCAAAAGTTAGAGTAGAAGTAGAAAATCTTCTTCCAAGATGCCATGAAAAGTACCTTTGGGTAAGGAAGAGTACTGAACTTGGATTCATGATACCTGGCTCTGAGTAACAATTTGTAGCTATGTGACTTTGGACAAATTGCTAAGTGTGTCTGGGCCCAGTTTCTTCATATCCAAGAAGAGAGGATTGGATGCAATCTCAAAAATCCTTTTCAGAAATGCATTCTAAGTCCCATAGCCTCTCAGAGTGGTTGTATGATGACTTAAGAAAAGTTCTGTATAATTGCAAAGAACTATGAAAAAATATGAACTCTTGTTATCACTTATGGAAGCCAGAGCCTCTGAAACATATAATTTAAATTCCTACAAATATGTGGGGCTTAATGGAAGATTGTATTACACTTAAACTTTTGGTAAAATTGGTAAAATTTGGTAAAAAAAAAACAATTGGTAAAATTGATAATAGAGGCAATGTCTAGTGTCCTATAATTTTGACGTAGACATGTCCAGGACAATAAAGAAGAGTTCATAAGTTATTTCCAAAGACATATATAGCTGTCACTGCTCTTATGGCAGAAAATGTTCTTTGCTTCTTACTTCTATGTCTAGTCACTATATGTCTCTCTACAAAGGAGTAATATGTAAGCATGTGTGTGTGTGTCTCTATGTATCTCTATCTCTATACATAAACACACATACACAGACATACACATATATTTCCAGTATTTTTATAGATACTTAAATATCAATTAAGTCCTGCAGTTCTACCTGATAGAATATACTGGAAATGGATTTTTTATATTGATAACACACATGCACATTCTCATTCTTAGCTTTCTCTATTATACTATACCACTGATTATTTAGTATGTATCTGTCCTGTATTTACTTATTTATGAACATGTTGTATCTTTCAGAAAAATGCATATTTTTGAGGTCAAAAATTGTCTCATTTTGTTCTTTAAATAATGCTGACATATAGTAGATACTTAATAAAAGCTTATTGATTGAGTCATCATCCCCAAAACTCTTCAGTATCTCAGACTCCTATAACTGTTAACCATGACCATCTTCTCCTTTTATTCTATTTTGTTTGTTTATCTATCTTGGTTAGCATGGATCCAACTATCATCTTTATTCAGATGATTCTCAGTTTTATGTATTTTTTTCTAATTTTTTTCCTGACCTCTGCTCTCACACCTCCATCTGTTTATTAAATTGAATATCTTATATCTTTCTTAAACAAAACATATTCAAAAATGAACTTATTATCATTCCTCCCAAACTCTTGCTTCTTTCTGCCTTCTCTATCATTGTGAATGATATCTCTTGAAATTTCTGTAGGGAAACAAAAATATACACATATCCATAAGGAAACTTACCAAGGAACAGGGAACTCTACAGTCACAGGGCTGGGCCATAAGAGTCTACTTGTGTTTTATTTTTATTTCTTCTAACGTATGCTGCTTTGTAATCAGTGTCATAATCCAATCCCACATACCAACAATGAAATGCTATATCTCCTAAATTGTATACCTTACCTGTTGCCAATTTGAGAGTAGGAGAGGTTAGTTTCCTCATTAGGACTATTGAAAATGACTATCATTTGCATTCCTGGACAGATGAATTACTCAGATTCTTTGATTATGAAAACATGGGCAAATTTTCAAAACTCTGTCCTATATTACTATTCATGGGAAAATCTGAGCATTTCTCAAATTGCATAAGGTTTAATTTATCACAAAAACATCCCTATAATCCCTGAATGTTGCATTTTGAGCCATTTGAAATGTATATATTTATACAAATTTATTACAAAATGCACCCTTTATTTGTGCCTAAAATCCACCCCCTAATCCAGTGCGTTATTCCTAGACAGTTTAATTTTTTATCTATTTTTAGTTCTCATTTTGACCAGAATAGTATCATGAAAGAGTTAATTCTTCTCTGAAGGTCTTCAAGTATAATCAGAGAATAATTTGCTTACCTGTAAGTAATTTCAAATTTAACCAATTTAAATCCAAGCTAGTTATCATAAGCAGGCATCCAGAACCTGCAATAAAAGAAAAATCAAAGTGGTTTTGTTGGCTCCTTAACTGATACTCCAAGACTAGCAGAACTAATCAGATTTAATGAAGGAAATATCCCTGCCTTCTGAAAAATGTACTTGCTGATAAGGGGCAACTCATCCCCTAGCACATTAGTATTATGGGCCTATAGAATTAGAGACAATATAAAAAGATCAGAAAAATAAGTATTTCCAGAGGCAAGGACACAAGGGCTTAAAATTCATTCTTTACATTAGATGTAGGACCTTTTGCCAAGGCAATATACTCAGGGTAGAATTTTGAAAACTTGCCTATATTTTCCCAATCAAAGAGAATGGGTAATATGTCTGTGCAGGAATACAATTGGTAGCCACTTTCAGTCATCCAAATGATGAAGCTAGCCTCTTTCCATCTTTCAAACTGGCAACAGGTACCATTCACAATTCATAATATGCAGCATTTCAAGGCTGCTGTTTGAAACTGGACCATGACACCATGATTACAG
The DNA here is from genome assembly GCF_048593235.1 of Sminthopsis crassicaudata. Lineage (NCBI taxonomy): Eukaryota > Metazoa > Chordata > Mammalia > Dasyuromorphia > Dasyuridae > Sminthopsis > Sminthopsis crassicaudata. The sequence goes on along the minus strand of NC_133618.1, from coordinate 204,211,562 downwards.
AACAACATGTGTTGGAAGGATAAAAAAAAACAAAACACACAGTGCACACTTTTTGACAGAGTTAGAGGAAGTGTGGATAATCGCAGCATCTCAAGGATCTTGCCCATTTTGATTTCATTCCTTTGCTGGTAATTTAAGTGAAGAATTTAGCCTAAGAGGGGAAAGTGCAAAAACAAAACAAGACAGTTTTTCATCTATAAATTTTTCATTCTCTCTTCCTTACTTTTGCTACATAGTGTTTGGTAGGGCAGAAGGCAGTTTTGTTCCTTAGAGAGTACTGGTGCTTCATCTACTGACCCCAGAGGGAAAGCTGGCAAGCTTCACTTTGTGTGTGTGTGTGTGTGTGTGTGTGTGTGTGTGTGTGTGTGTGTGTGTATCTTCTGAGCTAGATTGGGAAATTTTTTGTTTTAAAATTACAAACAGTATTCACCCCACTGAAAAGGTGTTGACTCCAGGGGTGGGTAAAAATTAGATATTTTGTACCTATTACTTTTGACAAGTCACATTGTCTCCCAATTATACCCTGGCCTTTTAGACCAAGTTCCTGTCTCTGTTCACAGCAGGACTTGGCTGTGAATCATGAATTATTCTCCTAGGTCTTTGGGCCCCTGCTGAGGCTGGTGAAGAGAAGCCAGAAGGCATGTAGTGTTTCTGGCTCAAATAGCTCTTTATCTTAGATGGAGTGTGTTTTACTTGTTGATAGGAAAGCCATCATCTTCAGCATCATCAGCAGTGCTTAGAGCTATTCACTGAAGTTTTGTTCAGTTTTACTTCCCTCAAGTAAGAATGATGGAACTTGTAATTAATGTGAAAGCAAGTTACGCCTTTCAAGAGATAGAATCATAGAAGCAACCTTAGGGACCATCTGGTTCAACTCCTCAAATTTTGATGGAGACCTTGAATCCTAGAGAGCATTTGTTACTCAAGAAAACCAATATCTTAGTGACAGAGGCGGACTAGGATTCAAGCCTATTTACTACAGCTCCAGCTTTTCTGACCATTAAAAGGCAGGAGATACAATTGCCAAAAAAACTGTTGAACTGAGTTTTATAATTTGAAGTTGAGCATATTCTAAAGTATGGAGGTCATTAAAGCAAAGACAAGTCAAACAAAAATAAGTTGAATAGCATGTGCCTAGAAAACACTTTATTCTATGCAATCTACTTCAGTTAATCATATGTCTTTCAAAATAAAAATTAATGAAGCATGCAAATTTTGACAGGACAAGTGTGCAGAAATATATACCTAAATGCTCTATTAAATAGAAAAGAAAAAATGTGAGTATAAACACATGGAGATATTGCATGGGTTGTGATTGATAAAAAGATAAAAAACAAAATACACAGTGCACAGTTTTCTTTTCTCCCACTTCTTCCCCTCTTCCCCAAAAAATTCAGTAAATTTGTAAATCTAGACAATTTATGGAGAGGATCTGATAGGATTGGAAGTCAGGCAAATCTGGGGAGTGAGGAGAATTGTTTCTGGGTTAAAAGACAATTTGTAGGAATTGTGGACCTTGCATCACAGACTCCATCTTCTGTGAATTGAGGCAAGTTAGAAAAGATCTGACAAATATTTGACCTTTCCATCTGATAATGAAGGCTGGTGAACCTTAGTAAAGCAGAACAAATAAGATAACTCGGAACCCAGAAGGAGAATGAAAATAACCATGAAGAAGAGAAAATGAGACCAAAAAATCCACACACAAATAAACAGAAGTTGATTACATTCTGAGAAACTTTTTTTCTCATACATGTTTAATTTTCATCATTTCCCTTTCTTCATTTCCATTTCTTTTTGAATTCTTTGTAATCCTAAATGCAGGTTTCTAGAATTGATCTCTAGCATTTATGCAGAACCTCTACCCACCCCTAGCTTAAACTTCTGCAATTCCCTCATAATTTTCCTCTCTACTTTATGTATTCCAGCACCTCACACTTCTCACCTTTTGCCCCTTTTATGTTTTCTTTAGCTTTTCAAGGACTGGAGTGGTTTGCCTTCTTCTTCTCCATTTTATATATGGGAAAACTGAGCAAAGAGGAACAAGTAAATGATCCATGGTTACCCATCAATTAAGTATCTGAGGCCAGTTTGATGTCAGTTCTTCCTGATTATAGTCCCAGCACTCCATCTTCTGCAAAATCTAGCTGCACCTATTGATTGAGCTTAGTAGCTACTTAATAAATATAAGTATTTGCTTATGATTAGTTAACTGAGGAATCTATGGAGGGAACTGCTTTTGTTTGGTTTATGAAATACTAGAGATGGTTCATATTCACTATGCTATAATGGATCAAAAGCTGTCCTTGGCAACAGGAAAATATGTGTACGGCACATTTAACTGAGGACATGACCAAATTAACTTTTTAATGTTCTAGGCAAGTCTTAAGACTAAAAGTTTTTTTTAATTTAATTTTTATTTAATTTTATAATTATAACTTTTTTTTGACAGTACATATGCATGGGTAATTTTTTACAACATTATCCCTTGCACTTACTTCTATTCAGATTTTTTCCCTTCCTCCCCCAACCCCCTCCCCCAGATGGCAGGCAGTCTTATACATGTTAAATACATTACAGTATATTCTAGATACAATATATGTGTGTAGAACCGAATTTCTTGTTGCACAGGAAGAATTGGATTCAGAAGGTAAAAATAACAGTTTACACTCATTTCTCAGTGTTCCTTTTCTGGATGGAGCTGATTCTGTCAATCATTAATCAATTGGAATTGGATTAGCTCTTCTCTATGTTAAAGATAACCACTTCCATCAGCATACATCCTCGTACAGTATCATTGTTGAAGTGTATAATGATCTTCTGGTTCTGCTCGTTTCACTTAGCATCAGTTGATGTAAGTCTCTCCAAGCCTTCTGTATTTCTCCTGTTGGTCATTTCTTACAGAACAATAATAGTCCATAACATTCATATACCATAATTTACCCAACCATTCTCCAATTGATGGACATCCATTCATCTTCCAGCTTCTAGCCACTATGAAAAGGGCTGCCACAAACATTTTGGCACATACAGGTCCCTTTCCCTTCTTTAGTATTTCCTTGGGATATAAGCCCAGTAGTAGTATGGCTGGGTCAAAGGGTATGCACATTTTGATAACTTTTTGGGCATAATTCCAGATTGCTCTCCAGAATGGTTGGATTCTTTCACAACTCCACCAACAATACATCAGTGTCCCAGTTTTCCCACAGCCCCTCCAACATTCATCATTATTTGTTCCTGTCATCTTAGCCAATCTGACAGGTGTGTAATGATACCTCAGAGTTGTCTTAATTTGCATTTCTCTGATCAATAGTGATTTGGAACACTCTTTCATATGAGCGGAAATAGTTTTAATTTCATCATCTGAAAATTATCTGTTCATATCCTTTGACCATTTATCAATTGGAGAATGGCTTGATTTCTTATAAATTAAAGTGAATTCTCTGTATATTTTGGAGATGAGGCCTTTATCAGAACCTTTAACTGTAAAAATGTTTTCCCAATTTGTTACTTCCCTTCTAATCTTGTTTGCATTAGTTTTGTTTGTGCAGAAACTTTTTAATTTGGTGTAATCAAATTTTTCTATTTTGTGATCAATAATGGTCTCTAGTTCTCCCCTGGACACAAACTCCTTCCTCCTCCACAAGTCTGAGAGGTAAACCATCCCATGTTCCTCCAATTTATTTATGATTTCGTTCTTTATGCCTAAATCTTGGATCCATTTTGATCTAATCTTAGTATGTGGTGTTAAATGTGGGTCCATGCCTAGTTTCTACCATACTAATTTCCAGTTTTCCCAGCAGTTTTTGTCAAATAATGAATTCTTATCCCAAAATTTGGGATCTTTGGGTTTGTCAAACACTAGATTGCTATTTTTATTCACTATCTTGCCCTGTGAACCTAACCTTTGCCACTGATCAACTAGTCTATTTCTTAGCCAATACCAAATGGTTTTGGTGACTGTTGCTTTATAATACAGTTCTAGATCAGGTACAGCTAGACCACCTTCACTTAATTTTTTTTTCATTACTTCCCTTGAAATTCTCAACATTTTGTTGTTCCATATGAATTCTGTTGTTATTTTTCTAGGTTATTAAAATAGTTTCTTGGAAGTCTGATTGGCATAGCATTAAATAAATAGATTAGTTTAGGGAGTATTGTCATCTTAATTATATTCACTCGGCCTATCCAAGAGCACTGAAAGTCTTTCCAATTATATAAATCTGACTTTATTTTTGTGGCAAGTGTTTTGTAATTTTGCTCATATAATTCCTGACTCTTCTTTGGTAGATATATTCGCAAATATTTTATACAATCGACCGTTATGTTCAATGGCATTTCTCTTTGTATCTCTTGCTGTTGGATTATGTTGGTAATGTATAAAAATGCTGTGGATTTATGTGGATTTATTTTGTATCCTGCAACTTTGCTAAAATTCTGAATTATTTCTATTAGCTTTTTAGCAGAGTCTTTGGGGTTCTTTAAGTATACCATCATGTCATCTGCGAAAAGTGATAATTTGATTTCCTCATTTCCTACTCTAATTCCTTGAATCTCTTTCTCGGCTCTTATTGCCGAGGCTAGAGTTTCTAATACTATATTGAAAAGTAATGGTGATAGTGGACAACCTTGTTTCACTCATGATCTTATAGGGAAAGGTTCTAGTTTATCACCATTACATATGATGTTTACTGAAGGTTTTAAATATATGATCCTTATTATTTTAAGGAATACTCCATTTATTCCTATACTCTCAAGCGTTTTTAGTAGGAATGGATGTTGGATTTTATCAAATGGTTTTTCTGCATCTATTGAGATGATCATATGGTTTTTATTAATTTGATTATTAATATGGTCAATTATACTAATAGTTTTACTAATATTAAACCAGCCCTGCATTCCTGGTATAAATCCCACTTGATCATAGTGTATTATCCTGGGGATGATTTTCTGAAGTCTTTTTGCTAATATCTTATTTAAGATTTTAGCATCAGTATTCATTAAGGAAATTGGTCTATAGTTTTCTTTCTCCGTTTTCAATCTACCTGGTTTAGGTATCAGTACCATGTCTGTGTCATAGAAGGAATTTGGTAGGACTCCTTCAATCCCTATTTTTTCAAATAGTTTACATAGCATTGGAGTTAGTTGTTCTTTAAATGTTTGGTAGAATTCACCTGTAAATCCATCTGGTCCTGGGGACTTTTTCTTAGGAAGTTGGTTAATAGCTTGGTCTATTTCTTTTTCTGAGATGGGACTATTTAGACTACTTACTTCTTCCTCTGTTAATCTGGGCAAGCTATATTTTTGAAGGTATTCTTCCATTTCATTTAAGTTATCGAATTTATCGGCATAAAGTTGAGCAAAGTAGCTCCTAACTATTGTTCTAATTTCCTCTTCATTAGTGGTGAGTTCACCCTTTTCATTTTCAAGACTAACAATTTGCTTTTTCTCTTTCCTTTTTTTAATCAGGTTTACTAAGGGTTTGTCTATTTTGTTGGTTTTTTCATAGAACTAACTCTTAGTTTTATTAATTAATTCAATAGTTTTTTTTTTTTTTAACTTTCAATTTTATTAATCTCACCTTTTATTTTTTGAATTTCAAGTTTTGTGTTTGTCTGGGGGTTTTTAGTTTGTTCCTTTTCTAGCAATTTTAGTTGTAAGCCCAATTTGTTGGCCCTCTCTTTCTCTATTTTATGCAAGTAGGCCTGTAGAGATATAAAACTTCCCCTTATTACTGCTTTGGCTGTATCCCACACATTTTGGTATGATTTCTCATTATTGTCATTTTCTTGGGTGAAGTTATTAATTATGTCTATGATTTGCTGTTTTACCCAATCATTCTTTACTATAAGATTATTTAGTTTCCAATTATTTTTTGGTCTATTTTCCCCTGGCTTTTTATTGAATGTAATTTTGATTGCATTGTGGTCTGAAAAGGATGCATTTACTATTTCTGCCTTACTGCATTTGATTTTGAGGTTTTTATGCCCTAGTATATGATCAATTTTTGTATAGGTTCCATGAACTGCTGAGAAGAAAGTATATTCCTTTCTGTCTCCATTTAGCTTTCGCCAAAGATCTACCATATCAAACTTTTCTAGTATTCTATTTACCTCTTTGACTTCTTTCTTATTTATTTTGTGGTTTGATTTATCTAATTCTGAGAGTGCAAGGTTGAGATCTCCCACTATTATAGTTTTGCTATCTATTTCCTCTTGTAGCTCTCTTAATTTCTCTTTTAAGAATTTAGATGCTGCACCACTTGGTGCATATATATTTAATATTGATACTGCTTCATTATTGATGCTGCCCTTTAGCAGGATATAATGCCCCTTCTTATCTCTTTTAATTAGATCAATTTTTGGTTTTGCTTGATCTGAGATGAGGATGGTTACTCCTGCTTTTTTGGTTTTGCCTGAAGCATAATAGATTCTGCTCCACCCTTTTACTTTTAGTTTGAATGTCTCACCCTGTTTCAGGTATGTTTCCTGTAAACAACATATAGTAGGATTCTGACTTTTAATCCAGTCTGCTAACTGCTTCCTCTTTATGAGGCAGTTTGCCCCATTCACATTTATGGTTAGAAGGACTAATTCTATATTGCTTGCCATCCTATTAACCCCTGCTTATGCTTTTCCCCTTTCCTTCCCTTTTACCCCCCTACCCAGTATTAAACTGGTGAATACCACTTGCTTTTCACAGCCCTCCCTTTTTAGGATCCCTCCCCCACCTTAAAGATCCTCCCCTTATTTTACCCCTTTTCCTCCAAATTTCTATATTCCCTTCCCCTTAGCTTACTCCTTCCCTTTCACTTTTCAATGAAGTGGAAGAAGTTTCACCATAAATCGAATATGTCTATTGATACACACTATGTTCATCTCCCTCCTTTCTTTCTCTCACATATAATAGGTTACCTTTGCCTCTTCATGAGATGTAATACCACCACTTTACACTTTATGATATAATTTCCTTTCCATCTCTAGTTTCTAAGACAAATTGTACATATGGTCTTTACATATTTTTTTTTGGCAGAAGTATAGTTCTCAAGATTTCTTTTTATCTTTTTAGAAATCTCTTGAGTTCTGTATTGGAAGATCAAACCTTTTATGTAGGTCTGGTTTTTTCATCAAAAATAGATGGAATTCATTTATTTCGTTAAATGTCCATCTTCTTCCCTGAAAAACGATGCTCATTCTTGCTGGGTAAGTTATTCTTGGCTGCATACCAAGTTTCTTAGCCTTTCAGAATATCATGTTCCAGGCCCTGCGTTCTTTTAATGTGGACGCTGCTAGATCCTGTGTTATCCTTATTGTGGATCCTCCATATCTGAATTGCTTTTTTCTAGCAGCTTCCAATATCTTTTCCTTTGTCTGATGGTTCTTGAACTTGGCCACTATATTTCTTGGCGTTTTGATTTTAGGGTCCCTTTCAGTAGGTGATCAATGAATTTTTTCAATGTCTATTTTACCCTCTGTTTCCAGAACGTCTGGGCAGTTCTCTTTGATAATTTCCTCGAAAATGGTGTCCAAGCTCTTTTTTTCCTCACATTTTTCAGGGAGTCCGATTATTCTCAAAGTGTCTCTCCTGGATCTGTTTTCTGGGTCTGTTGTCTTTCTGGTAAGGTACTTGACATTCTTTTCAATTGTTTCATTTCTCTGGTTTTGCTTGACTACCTCCTGGTTTCTCCTTGAGTCATTCATTTCTACTTGTTCCAGTCTAATTTTCAATGATGTATTTTCTTCACTCACTTTTTTTATATCTCTTTGTAATTGTCCAATTGAGTTTTTATCTTCTATGGAATTTGTTTCCATTTTATCCATTTTATTTTTCAGAGAGCTGTTTTCTTTTTCCAGCTCACTAATCTTGTTTTTCAATGATTTGATTTCTTTATCCACTCTGTCTTTGAATGCATGGGATGACTTCTCCAGGCTCTCTTGCCAAGCTTCCCTTTCCTTTTCCCATTTCTCTTCCAGCTCTCTTGTGAGAGCCTTTTTGATTTCCTCTATGAGATTCTTTTGTATTGAGGAGCAGCTCATATCCCTCTTAGTGGATTCATCTGGGGACAGTCTGTTTTTAGTCTCCTCAGTGTTTGAAGTCTGCTCTCTCACCATACAAAAGCTGTCAATGGTTAGAGCCCTTTTGAATTTTTTGTTCATTTTGTCAGAGTAGGAATCGAAGAACACAAACTGACAAAAGAAACAATTGGTCTGTTTTGTGGGGGATGGGGCTGGATGGTGTTAATGGGCTTCCTCTACAAACTGGGGGTAGGGCAGCAGAGAGCCACTAACAGAACAGCAATGACTGTACTGAGTCTGAGCTCTGAGGCTCTGAGAATGCACTGAGTCAGTCCAGATGGGGGTTGGGGGTGGCCGGATTCCAAGAGATGCTGGCTTTCTGGGGTTTTAATCTTCACCTCCGGTGTTTACACCCTCTTCCTGCTCCTGGCTTGCTGCCAAGACAGAGTATCCACTCTGGGGAAAAAATCTTTTTGCAGAAAAGGCAGAGATCACACCCCTCCCCCCTCAGGTCTGAGTTGCATGAGCTGCCTGTCTCACTCTGGCTTGCCTGCCCTCAGTCTGTGCACAGTCTGATTGACCCTCCCCGGAGTAAACACAGACCTTTTCTGGTGACTTTCAAGGATGTCTTCTCTTGGTGATTATTTGTGGATTTCTTTCTGGGTCAAGCAATAAGTCTGAGGCTTGTCATAAAGTAAGTTCTGAGAGAAAATGAGGAGTTCAAGCCGCTGTCTGCCTCCACGCCACCATCTTGGCAGGAAGTCAAGACTAAAAGTTAAAGAAGATGCACTGATATGTTGACAGAGGGAATTCTTTAAGTCAAAGAAATCATATGTTCAATCCATGTCTTCTAGAAAGATGTTATAACATTTTATTAGTATATTTCAATAAATATTCTATTTAATTTTTGATGAATTTCTAGGTTTGTCAGTTCAATCTGTCATATATTGGAGCTTGATAAGAATAAATTTTCTTTCTTACACAATAAACCCAAGTATGATGTGGGGAAACTCAGGTTGGATTGGAGAATATGTTACATTTCTATTTCTCCCAATCTCAGGCTTAGATAGAATATCAGAATTGGAATTTAACTCAGAAACCACCAAGTTTTGTCTATAATATTAAATCATTTAAAGAGCCTTAGTGAGTGTCTGGCTAAAATTTAGAAATCAGGATCTTTGGAAATTGGTATAATCCCTACTTGGGCAGAAATCACAAGAAGAACAACAACAATGACAATAACAACACCAACAATATCAACATATTAATAGTAATTCAGACCCTCAGGATCTTACCTCAGGGTAAGAATCCCCATTATAATAGTGTGCTTTATGATAAAAAGTAAAATGGAACCAAGTTAATAAACATCAATCCAAAAATTCTGTACTTCTCAGTTTTTCTCTTTTTTTCTGCTTAATGATGGTTCAAATTTAAAAGAACCAGTTAGTTTTCAAAGCTGTTGACCACTGATGAGTGTCTTATCCCTAAATCTTAGTTACTCTGACTTCCTTGTTTATGTAAACATAAAATATTAAATGAGAATATCTATATAAGCAGTTTATTACAGGATAGAAACTCAGTGATAAGAGTAAAAAGGAAAAGTAAATTATGAAAATTAAATGATACCTTTTTCTTGCTGATTAAGTTAAGGCAATTGACCTGGAGAGCAGGAGAAACATGCTTTTCAGCTTTATTCATAGTATTGGTCTTAGTATGATCTACATTCCAACTGAAATGAACTAGTCTCTGTTCCTTGTTTTCATACCATTCTCATATATCTTCATTCCTTTTCTCATGATGGTGTCCAATTTTTAAGATGGCTTTCCAGTCTTCTACTTATCTATTTTTTATAGTTTCCTTATAGTTTATATATAGTTTACCTTTCCCATGTAGCCTTCTCAATGCTGCTTCCTCCCCAAAACAAAGATTGAATTTTGTCTTCCATTTAAAGTTTTTACAGTTGAAACACTATAAGTTTTTGATGAATTAGAAATGACCATGACTGAGAGGGACAAGGAGAGGCAGATGGTGAATATGAGCAGGCTGCATTATATGATACATAAGGAACTAATCTAAATAGCCTCTACTGTGTATCAGACTCTACTGTGTATGCTAAGGGCCTTTTACAAATATTATATTATTCAATATAAAGATAATATAATTATGTAAGAATATGAAGATATTTTCAGTGAACTATAGAATCAAGCAAAAATATATAATGATCATGATGAAGAAAAAGGCCCACAGCACATTAAGTGAATTATGCACAGTTTGTGTTAGAATATGGACATCAGTCATATAGAACATTCAGGAATATAGCAATTGTGACCTGAGTAATTGAAAGGATCATCAACATCAAGATGAGCAATCCATTTACACATTGGAATATTTTACCCAAATCTCTTCTTTGCACTTTTTCCCCATGTTTCTTTCTATCTATTTGAATATAAGCTTCTCAAGAACTGGAGGCGTTTTTTTTTTTTTTTTTTTTTTTTTGTTGTTGTATTGACACCCAGCCCACTATCTGATATATGATTTCAAAATATTCACAGTATTGACTTGAATTGCTTCAGCTGCTTTTCCCATTGGATGGTAGTACTTTGAGAATAGAACTGGTATCATAACTATCTTTGTATCCTTAAATTTGAGCACCTTAATAGACATTTGATGAAAGTTTGTTACATTCAGTTGAATTTGTTGCTGAATTGAAACAGTGACCGTGGACCCAATCCTTAGTTATCTTAGAATTCCTCCTGACAATGATGTTTAATAGATACAACCATGTGGCAGTGGCAGCTGGGAGGCGTCCTGAGAGGACCAGTTGAAAACTCTCTTCTAACTGAGGTTGTGAGTTCTATGTGTTTGTTGTCAGCTTTGACGGGCTGTAAATTGTAAGAATAACCATATTGTCCTGGGAAGGAAGTGTTGGCAGAGCATATTGGATTTATTATTGATGACCAGATTGCTCTGACAAGTGGCTACTTGGCATCCACATGCATTTTCTCCCATTCGGAGGATTGAGTTCTGGCCTCTCATTGAATATAAAGTTTGTAAGTGATGCAGTAACACATACTTCCAATTTCCTCTGCAGGTCAGATAGAAATAAATTTAGCTGAGGAGTCAAAATAACTTTGGTAAATGGGAAAATTTGGAGACAAGGTAGTTTTTAACCCAGAAAAATCTCCTTTCAGTTCCTTGGGACCACTTTCATTCTCTATAACTACACAATCTCAATGTTTGTGAGGAATACCCCTAGGCAGCATTTTAAATGCACACTTGTTATTTAAAAAACAATAATAGGCTTGTGCTCCAACAAAAGAGCCAAGAAACAGCTTATAGTTATTTAAAATTAACCATTTTAGATACTATACTGAAATCAGCACAGGTGAAATTTATACCTGAGGATGGGATAATGTTAGAAGTGGTCACTCCTGGTAATATTTAAAAGAAAAAAAAATCATAAATCACCTCTTTTGGATTCTGAAGCAGGACTTGTTTCAGAAAACTCAGCCAGATGGAAGGGACTCATGATGTTGATGTTTGCAGGCCACAAAGCAGACAGATGGTCAGTGACTCTAAAGCCTGCAAGCTTTCAAATAGACATTGGCTGGGAAGAGAGGGATATGTGCTGTAGCTGGAAATCCAGTCCACAGATAATCCCAGACGATCAATCCTCCTGATAAAGGATGTGAAATATTGTAGTCATATTTTATCCAAGTAAAATCTCCTATCTTTAAAGGAAGATATGCAGTAGAAGAATGCTATTGAATCAAGAGATGATTTGGTTGTTCATTGAGCTTCTAGTACAAGAATAATGTTCTAAGAGAATTCTCCTCCAGGGCATATCATTATATGTTTGTGACCTCATAACTATCAAAGATAATACTATCAAATGGTAAATTCTGGCATACTCTTTTAATACTAGTCTACTGAAGTGATGGCTTAATTTATAGTGACCAATGTAGATAATCTAAGAAAAAGATTGACAACAAGAAATAGGATACCAGATGCTGAATTACTTTTCATCAATAATTTGGTTTCAATAACTAATGATAATCATATGCAAAGCTATGAAGGAGTACTATAAGCTCAAAAATCACCAAACTTTGAAATACCATCAAATCATAAAATACTTAGCATCTTTTCCCTTCCTAAACTGCTTCCTGGAATCCTTGATTTACTCCAAGACAGAATGTGCCTTATTCTGGAAACTAACTTCCTTGCTCTCCTTGTTATTAACTTATTGATATTCTTTTCTTCCTCAAATTATCTTCTAGTTACTTATATATTTACATGTTACTACCTCCCATCTCATGGTAGGATATTAAATCCATAAGAGCAGGAACAACTTTTTTATTATTATTATTTATGCCAGATCCCATGAGACTGTCATGTACATGTTTGTTTGTTTGTTTTTTTCTCTCAGGATGATGATTTCATTAATGCAAGGAAAACTAGGTATGAAAAAAACAAAAATTATTGCAATTCTATGTTTTTTTTCCTCCCACTTTTAATCTTAAAATGTAGCCTAGTCTGCTGAAATGCTAAATGACTTAACCACAGTTAGCCAGTGTGGGTCAACTTGACTATGAGTGGACTTGAAATTAGGTTACCCAGTTCCTAGATCTCCTCTCTATCTGCTGTACCAGCCTTCCTCATACATAGTAAGTCCCTAAAAGGCTTTTGAATTAATTTGAAATTCACTGCTTCAGTGAAAAGAAAACTGAATATAAAATCAGGGGATCTGTATTCAAATTCTACTTCAGATAATCTTACTAATTGGTTAATGCTGGGGATATCATCAAATATCTGAGGTACTTCAGAATAAAATTGACTAATAAGGAATTGATATCTAAGACAAGTCAAAAAGAGATTAAAAGAGCATCTAGCTGTTATTGATAAATCTAATTCACAGGTCCTGGCAAATGATAGGATACTGGAAAAAATAAAACAAAAACAAAACTCAGCAACATAATTATCAATCCATTATCAGATAATTTTGGAAGATCCTAGAGAGTATGTGCCAGAACTAGAGACATGTTTTTTAATGGGCAAGTATAAGTAAAGGCCAAAAGCTGTAAATAATGAGCTTGAACATACAGATACAGAGCCCTGTTACATGGAACACTTTGGATAAGTCACTTAGTGTCTTAAGCTACTTTGTAACATTATGGATTGTAGAAAAAAACTGACCTGCACTGAGAGGGTGAGTTTTTTCATTTGGATACTCTCCCTACCAATTAAATCACAGTCCCATCCCTATTCATATCTTTTGGGCAGTACATGTTCTACTCTTTAGTATCCCTAAATCCTACTTGAATTCCTAAAAGGATTCACTAAACATTAGTCAAAATTGATAAATTCATGGCAAATTTTAGAGAAACTATCATCTGGGATGGTGATACATAGGACTGAGTTTCAAACAAAAGAATTTTTTTTAATAGAAATCATGTGATTTTGATATTTTTTTTCAAGGCCCAGTTTGCTACATGATCCAAGATACTTGAAGGTTTGGGGTGTTTCTTATCTCAGTCATAGCCTCTGGGTCTCACCATCTAAGAACCCATATTGCTGATCTGGACCATGGGACCCACATTCATCAGGGTATCTATTTTAGGATGGTTACAACATGTAACCTGGATTCCTAAACTCTTAGATTGCTACGGCTCAAGATCTCAGCCCAGATCAGAGACTCCACTCCATGAACCTAGAATGAGAAAAAAGACAAGGGCCCATGGCCTGTTCTGGAGTCTGTAAGTTGTACCTTTCAGACCCAAGGATTTAGAGATAAAATGAGACTTATAGTTCACCAAGTCCAATATCCATATTTTTCAGATGAAGAAATGAAGCTGGAAGAAATTAAAGGGTACCTTCAGGGTCGCACTGCCAGTAAGTGCTCAAAGCAGGAATTACATCCAGATCTTTCTGGTACTCTATCCTTTATGCTATCTACTATCCCTAAGATTTTTGTCATCTTTGATATACTTAGTTTTTTTAAAAGTATGTCCCTGTTTATAGGTTAATCTTAATGCTCTATTGTTTTCCTTTCAGTCCTTGTAATAGTAGTTCCCTGAGCACAATAGGTATCTAATCAGTGAGCATTGGCTTGAATTGTTCAATTAATTGAAGGACATATTTGAGATATTGATGAGCTAGCTTTGATGTTTTAATTTTCAAGAACAGCACAACAAATTAAATTGATTTGCTATCGGGAATATTCCTTAAATAGTGCCTAGAATGCATTCAAAGAAAAAATAAAGATAATTAACTAATGAAATTTACTTAGATGCTTCAACAGTCTATGTCTAGTTCTAAAACATTATTCATATGCACAGTCTTGACCACTCACTGAAAAAAAAATAATCCGTGCTTAGTAGACTCTTGCAATTTTCCTTCACATTTACAAATCATCCTCCAACTATATTCTAAGAGTCCACTGGAGGACTTGTCCTTGGAGTCTTTCCAGTTTCATAAGACTTCCCAATTAGCATCTGTGTCTGCAGAAGTGGACTTTCAAGAACCCAGAATCATCAAAACATCAAAATAATGCTTCAGAGGAAAACTTTAGTGGAAGAATTGTTATTGCAGATAGATAGTCATCATTGTAATTCCTATATAAATATTGTGAACATTTCCTTGCATGTAATAAATATTTAAAGCTTGATTAATGCTACCTACTTTTTGATCTGGCTTTATATGACCTTGTTTCTTAAAACTGACAATTTGGAGAACTGAAATTATATTAGCACTATATTTTAGGAAGGATATTCATAAACTGGAAGAATCAGGGAGGATACTATCAGGATGATCAGGGAACTGGTTAGTTTAATGTGAGAATCAATTAACATCTTAGAAAATAAAACTTGGAGACAGTATAAAAATATCTTCAATTGCTGTGTAATGATAGAGGGAAAAGACTTTCTGTTTGGGCACAATGGACAGAAAAATAGTGGGAGTTACAGATAAACAGATTTCAGATTAATATAAGAAAATAAAACTTTCTTAGAGTTGACTAATTCAGGAGGCAGTAAAATCTTTCTCTTCAAGAAAAAATTAGATTATGTATCCTTGGGGCTTTCAGGGAAGGAATTCTCTTTCAGGTCTGGCTTAGATTAGATGGCCTCTGAAATACCTTGCAATTTCAAGATGTTGTAATTGCTTGATACAAAAGGTTCTTTAAAAGGCATCACTTTGTAAATCTGCAAGTTCTATGTAATTCTAAATTACAGCATAGTGGAATAGAAATGTTGCTGGGATCAGAATCATAGGACCTGGATTTGAATCTCAAATTTTCTAGTGGCAACTAGGTGATAGAGAGAATGGATAGAATGTAGAATCTAGAGTTGGGAGGAGCAAAGTTCAAATCCAGCCTCAAATACTTAGTAGCTCTATGATCCTTAAGTTGTAACATCTAACCTTTATTTGCCTACCCTATTTGTAAAACAAAAAAAGGGGCAAATAATAGCACCTATTTTCTGGGGTTGTAAAGATCAAATGAGCTTAGCAGAGTGTCTAATAATAAGAATGGTATTATTTTTTATTATTCTTATTATTTTTTATTACTTATTACCTAAGTAACTTTAGGCAAGTAACTTAAGGCCTCTGAGCCTATTTCCTCATCTCTAAATTGACAGTGTCAGACTATATGACCTCTAAGGCCACTTTCACCTTTAAATCAATGTTGATTTAATGTAGATGTGTGGAATTGATAGAAAGATATTTTTTATCTCACTATAAAAAGTAATAATTCAGTTTATTTCTTCTAAGTTGAAGAAACTTTTATTAAGCGCCCTACAAGTTTAAAATTCTGTAAATTGAGATCATTGATGAAGATGAGTGAATTGACTAAGATTTGATTACTGCCCTCATAAAGCTTACTTTTTCATGGAAACTGAAACAAATAAATGAAAAGCAAATAATTGTAATTCATGAAATATAGACATATATCTCTCTGACTACATTATTTATTATTATTAATTAATTAGTATGAATTATATATACATATATATATATATATATGTATATATATAGTCAGAGAATGAAGTCAGAGCTGAGAGTAGTTAGGCAAGGGAGGGAAGCAGTTAATGCCGGGACTTTAATTCCATGCTCAACAGTACTAATTTGATGCTAAAATAGTCTTGGAAATGATGATATAAGGATTTGAGGAGAGGGAGAATAGGTTAAAGAGTTTATGGAAGATACTGCTTATTCCAATGAAGGCTACTTGAACATGGGAAGAGTTTTTTTTGTTTGTTTGTTTGTTTGTTTTTAATAGTCTACTAGTAAAGTCTGATTTAAGCTCTAAGTAGTTAAGGATTGTTATTATTTACCTTTTTTTACAAATGAGTTAGGCAAATAAAGTTTGAGTGTTATAAGGTTAAGGGTACCACAGATAGTAAGTATCTGAGGCTGAATTTTAACTTTGGTCATCTGAAAGGCAGATCCTGCACTCTATCTACCATACCAACTAGTTGTCCCAAGATGAAAATTAACAAGCTAATATTTTAAAGCATTTAGCACTATGTGCTAGGCACATAGGAGATACTTAATAAATATTTGGGGACTTTCCCATTCTCTCTAATCTTCCCCTCAATTTTCTTCTAGATAAAATGGGGGAAATAACACCTTCATTGCCACCACTAGGAAAGCATTTCAAAAAGCTGAAAGTCAGGGATCTGTTGTTAACTTCTACTTTGCTTTTATTAAGATTTGTGGTTAAAATAAAAGCTTTATACAGAGATTAGCTAAAATTTTAGTGCACTTTAAAGCATTAATGATTTAAAACTGCATTAAGACTTTGGGGACATATTATTTATCAAGGAATTAGTAATTACCTTTCACTTATCATTCACTTTCCAAAAGATTCAAAAAAATTAGAAACTGATTTGAATAAATATTTCAAGGAATGGTTGAAACAGGTTAAAAATTACCCGTTAGTTAAAAAAAATAACCTCATAAACTAACATCTTCACATCTTGGGGATTAGGGGCCCAACAATACTCCCCCATGTGGAAAATCACATAAAATTTTTTAACCCTCCCATAGTAGCAGAGAAGAAATCTGAATTTTTTCCTCTTCTTTTATGAGAATATTTACAATATTTTATTGTAAAATTTGGATTAAATATTTGCTTATAGGTCTGTGTTTTCTGCTGGCCTTCAAGTGTCATCTACAGCTTCCACAAAACTTCTCAGAAAATTTTATTTAATTTCTTATGTTGATAGGTGATATATCATAAGGGCATGGGAAAAGTTATGATTTGGAAGAGATAACTATATAATCATCCAGAAAATATGTAGACCTTTCTTGCTTCTGACTGACCATATGGGCCAGCTCAATGCTTAGACATTTTGGAGAATACAAAGAAATATCCTTAAGAGTTACTGAGCAGGAAGCAGGAGAATTCAATGAATCTTCTGAATTGCCACTGAGCTAAAAGGATTGGGCTGTTGTATTCTCCCCTCTATTAAAAGATCTCTCTTGCTCTAGACCAAAAAAAAAAAAAACAACACCCCAAAACCCCTTGTTTTATGGCATAAATCCCTTTAGCAGTCCCAAGGAATCTATGGGTCCCTTATCAAAAAACAAAAAACAAACAAAAAAAGAGTTTATAAATGTATAAAATCAAATAAATTGAATTACAAAGGAAACCAAATATATTGAAATGTAGTTACCAAAATATTTTTTTCAAAAAAAAATCACTGATTGCAGCTTAAGAACCTGTTATAGTTCCACACATGCCATCTGAACCAGGTCTCTAATTAGAGGTATTAGTCTTTTTTTCTCTGTCTCTTAGATCCACCATGACATTCCTGGTAAAAATTGCTTAAACTTAGATTTGCCTCATGCCTACAGTTCCCAAAGAGGAAAGGAGATGAGCAAAAAGGTAGTCAACATACAATATGAATCAACTATGGAGCAGGTATTAATTTCCTTCATGCAAAAGATTCAGGAATCAAGCAACCCATGTTAATGTCTCTACTGTGCTGCTAATGAGCACATATCTTTATGCTTAGAGACTCCACTTCCTCCATTACAAAATAAAGGCAAGGTATAGAAAATGGAAGGTCTATTCTTGTTCTGATGTTCTGAGTTGTGCTCCACTATCTATCTTTGCAGAACATATCCAAGAGCGCTTTGCCAACTTTGTCATTTTATTTTCCTTCGAAGTTTTAAATTGAATGAAAATAATAAAAGCACAATCAAGAGAACAACATTAAAAGGCAAATAACAAGGGGGGAAAGATCTGTTTGTAATTACTTTGTTCAGTTAAGGAGACTTTATTTAGCAACTAAATATAAAACATCCCAAACTGATATAATCCTTAGATTTTGCTATTTTCCACAGAAACAGCATCAGCTTTTTTTCTTAGATCTGATTGTGGAATAGATATTCTAAGCATAAATTGGTAATGTGGGACATATGTTATGACAAGATTGACACAAGCCCTTTTCCTGGAATCTGCTACATATTGGAAAGGCTATCAGTTATTTTCTGTGCACGTACTACATACAGTTCACCCTGCTGTAGATTCTCAATTGATACTGAAGTTGAATCAGCATAAGTGTCTCCCTTTGATAATTAAGAAATATTGTTTTTTCATATCACTAGGGGCTCAATGGGATCTATAGGTTGCAAGAAGAGTATTCAAGACCTAGAAAGCATGTTGCATACTCATCCGCCCCACAAATAAGATTATGCATTCATAATCTTACTTCCTTCAAAACGTTCTTCAAGTGATATTTCTACATGAAACCTTTCCTGACCCAGCTAGTTATGAGTATTTAAGGATATTTATTATATTCTTATTTTATATTCTTTGAATACATGTTTTTATGTGTTGACTCCCCCATTGAATTTAAGTTCCCTGAGGGAAAGATTATTTCTATTTTTGTATTTTTATTTTTATTGCCTAGCACAAAGCAATCCTTTCATAAATTCTTCTTGATTAATTGACTTATTTCTTCCCCACTCTCTTAATTCCTCCTTTTCATTCAAGAGAACCTGTATTTTTGAAGTAGTATAAGATGGTGATGACTAGTAGTAACAATGTCTCTGCCCTAGGGCCTGTATACAGAAAATTCCTACAGGACAGTTCTCTGCTTCCCCAGCCTAGGCTACACACTCTGTATGAGTTCCAAAGCTAAAGAAGAAATCATGCTTCCTCCACCTACCAAAATTAATGGCTCCACTTTGACCCTTAGGAGGTAGTTTTATATAGGTAATTTAGCTGCTGGTATCAGAAGTTAATATAAATTCAATTCAATTCAATTCAATTAACAACCTACCAAGAACATAGTCCTGTTTTCTAAACAATTTATCCAATATGGCAAGACTTCCATTTGAAAATTTTCTGTTCTCAATATCTTCTACTAGAACATTTTAAAAATTCTATTTACATTAAAATTCTACTTTTTTGAAGACATTAGTTATTTGCGTATATATTTGATTATACCTTTACTTTAAGATATCCTTGGGTGTAGAACTTTGTCCATCAATATGTCATAACCTTTTATGAATTTAAAATCAAACAAAGTTATCTAGATCAGTGCTAGCAAACTAATGGAAATAGGTCCTTATGGACTATATTTTTGTTCAGAAAGCCACAAATTAATACTAACTAGTTTCTACTGTATTTTTATTTATTTGTTAAATATTTCTTAATTACATTTTACTCTGGTTGTAGCCATACTCAGACATTCAGTGTCTACTTGAATTTGTTTTTGACCTCTCTATTCTAGAACATTGAAAGTCTAAGGGCCTCATCTGGGATTACAAACCAGTGGATTAGGATGGAGACTTGAAATGAACTTTTCCTGACTTTGAAATCAGTTTGACATTCACTAGACCATAATATCTATGCTTTCTTTTATGTATCTTCTGCAGATGACATCATATTAAGTGTATTAGTAAATTGAATATGACTTCTGAGTTAGATAACACAAGGTCCATGAGAACAGAGAATTTCCATTTTGGAAGGGATCTTAGATCAAATCTTCATACTTGGAGCACCTAGATAGATTCCAAGTGTCCTCTGAATATGGAAGAAATTTTTAAAAATCTTCATTTATATTATCTTTGAAAAGAAAATTAGCATTTTGGAAAAAATAATTTATTTAATATTTTCTCCAGTTACATTCAAAACAATTTCTTTAACATTTTATTTTAAGAGTTTTGAATTCCAGGTTCTCTCCCTTATTCCCATCTACAATTGAGAAACATGTAAAGTTATGCAAAAACATTTCTATAAAAGTCAAGTTGTGAAAGAAAACATAAATCTCCCACCCTAATGAAAATAAAGACCCTTAAGAAAAAATAAAATTAAAAAGAAAGTGATAGAGAAATAAAGAATGCTTCAGTCTGAATTCAGACACAATCAGTTTCTTCTCTGGGCATAGAGAAGATTTTTCACAAGTCTTTCAGAATAGTTGTGGATGATTGTACTACTAAGAATAACAAAGTCAGCTGGTAATTGTAGAGCATTTTTATTATTTTTATACAGCACAATTCACTTTGTTCATGGAGGATTTTCAAGGTTTTTCTTTTTTTCTGAAAGCATTATGCTCATCATTTCCCAGAAAGCAATAATATTCTATCACAAATACATACTGTAGTTTTTTAGCCATTCTCCAATTAATGGGCTTCCCCTCAATTTCTAACTGTTTTTGTCTTCAATAGAGAGTTGTTATGGTTATTTTTGTACATATAGATCATTTTCCTTTTCCCCCCTGTTCTTTTCCAAATCTCTTTTGGTATTCACGTCCAGTAGTGGTGTTAGTACAAAGTATATGCATCAATTTGTAGCCCTTTAGGCACAGATCATATTTTTTGATCATTTATCAATTGGGGCATGGTTTTTAAGAACTTTAGCATTTTATAAAATTCTTTGAAAAAGTTTTGCCTCAAATGGCTCTATAATTTTCAACAACTACCCAAGAGACCATGACAAAAGAGGTTAGAACCTCTGCCATAGAATATGGAATGTAGCACATATAGAAAGAATATAGAAAGAAAATTTACAAAGAATCAAATTTTATTTCACGGAGGTGCAAATCAGAGGCAGTTGCTTTGTTTCAAATCTTTGTTATTGTTCATTGTTATAGTCATGTCCAGCCTTTTGTGAGACAAATTTAGCTTTTCATGGCAATGATAGTGGCGTGGTTTGCCAGTTTGTTTTCAACTCATTTTACAGATAAAGAAACTGAGACAAAAACGGTTTAAGTTACTTGCCCAAGTTACAGAGATAGTAAGCATCTGAGGTCAGATTTGAACTCAGACAGTTGAATCTTCCTAACTTCAGGATACCACTATATCCATCGTGACACCTACCTGGTTGTTTCCAATTCTTTGTTCTGGTAGCAGAACTGAGAGTAGAAATCAGGTCTAATGATTACAAGACCACTTCACTGAACACAATTTTTTCACTGAAATATGCTATGATCTATTGCTAAGGCCCTCATATCTTTTATTTGTAAACTATTATTATCTATATTATGAAAAGTGATGGTCCTTCTTATACTTGGAAATAATTTAGCCAAAACAATTATCTCTTTATGACTTGTCAAGGATCAGTGACACAATTAACTTCTCAGTGCCTCAGGCCAATCTGCATTGATAGAGGATCATATGCAATTCTTATACCAATGAAATCATAGGTTGGGTTTAAGAAAAAAAAAAATCCATGTAAAGTAATAATTTCCCACTTATTTTATTTGAAAATATAAGAAATTACATGCTTTAACTTATTACATAGGAAGTATTCTATATGGATTTTCTCCCACTTACAGAAACTCAACAAAACAATTTATTAAGATTTAAGAAGTTTGGAATCTGACTTAGTGAAAGAAGAAACCATGTGGGGAAAAAATCTTGGTCTTTGAAGTGGCAGAGATGCTTCCAAAGTCAATATAACATAGTAATTTGAAGCATGTAGATCAAGAAATTAGCCTCACCTTAAGATGTCATAAAATTTTCAGGATAATACAGTCACTGTTGTCTTGTCCAAATAAAGAGAATTAACTAGTCTTCTTCCATTTTTTTTTTGGTAAGTTATACAGATTTGGGACATATTATCATCAAACCTATATATTATATATATTGAAATGACTTTTCCCATTCAGAAGGTCAGGGCAAGGAGAACAGGCTCCTTGAAGAGCTCCCTGTTTTCCAGATAGGATGGATGGAGAAGGAGAGGGCAAGATGTCTCAAACACTAGGATGAGCTCTCCTGTTATTTTTAGGTCAGTGTATTCAAGGCCTATTTGCTCTATTGCCTCATTTTAATGTTAACTAAATAAATATGTTTTAATAAAGCTAAATTTAAGTTTTAGAGGCTTCAAATTGCATGAAGACTTTTGGGACACCTTATAGGCAATATAGCATTCATTTCTACTTTAGTTCTTTTCTTTTTACTTTTTCTTATAACAACATAGCAAAATAGGCAGGGCATTTAGCAGATAAACACATTAAGGGTAGGAGGGAATAAGTGAATTTTTCAAGTTACACAGCTAATTATGCCATCGTTATTTAGATCGCCATCTCTACTTCTTCTCTAGAAGAAAATTCCACTCTGTCCTTGAATCTCACAGCTTTGACAGACGGCCTTTCACCTTATCTTTCAAGGGCTCAAGCTTCAGCATGCTCCATCAAGCTGCTCATCTTTGGAGCAGTAACAGATATGAAATATTTGCTGAATATTTTAATCTTCTCTTTTTATTTGTACTTATCTAAGAAAAATACCTAGAATAAAAAAAGAGGGTTCTAAACCTCTAGAGAAAATGTCTTTCTACTTCTAATTGAAACAGAAGGCATTAATGTTGGAATTTACCACATGTATTTAGATGTCGGTATACACATGTACCTATATATACACACAAGGCTACCCGCTGGCTGAAACAAAAACTTTAGGCAAACAAATGCCAAACCCAATATGAGCTTTGGAGAAACAATTGAATTTGTGATTTCTTATCTGACCAAAAGTGGTTAAGTTGTGCAGCTGTATTTTCTCAACCTGATGGACATCATCCTGATGGAGGGCAGGAATTGGTTTTTGGACAAAGTGGGTAGTGTTTTCAAAACTAGCTATGTCTACAGGGCTACAAAACTGTGCATATCTTCAGATCCAGAGAGGTCTCTATTGCAGCTGTATTATAAAGAGATCATAAAAGAAGATAAAAGACCTACATTTGCAAACATATTTGTAGCAATTCTTTTTTTTTTTGGTGGCAAAGAATTGGAAAATGAGTGAATGCTCCTTAATTGGGGAATAGCTTAATAAATGATGGTATGTAAATGTAACGGGATACTACTATTTTATAAGAAATGATGAGAATCCTAGGCTTCATAAAAGTCTAGAAAAACTTAGATGGAATGAAGTGAGCAGAATCAGGAAAACATTGCGCATGTTAATAGCAAGATTGCATAATGATCAACTGTGAGAGAGAAAAAAATTGAAAGTCAAAATCTTACAAAAATGAGTGTTGAAAAATATATTTATGGGTAATTGGAAAAATAAAATATTATTAGTAGAAAAAATAACTATCTGTTCTGTATGTCTAATTGAGAACAGATTGATGAATATGTCTTTGGTATAGATAGGATCAATCCACTGAACTCAACCCATTAAATTCCATTATCTCACCCAACAAAATTACATATACACAATAAAAATATAGGCACTACACAAATTAAGGGTAATAGGGAGAATCAGGAAAAGCTTCATGTATTAACTGAGTCTTAAAGAAAACACATGTTCCAAAAACCAGAGATAAGGAGAGAAAACATTTTTAACTGGGCAAACACAGGGTAAACAAAAATCCACTTTGGTTGGAGGAAAAAGTGATTTAGAATGAATACTATTTAACTATCTTATAATGATTTCTTAGGACTAGACTGTACACTTTAAATATTTTGCTTTATAAATTTAATATATGAATATTTATTCATATTGAATATTGAATGAATTTGAATATTCATATAAGAAGTGGTAGGAAGTTACTGGAGTTTCTTGACCAAGAGAGTAGAATGATGAAGCCTATGCTTTAGGAATCATTATCAATTTGTTAGCTATGTGGTTGATAGATTGAAAAAAGAAGGCACTTCAAATAGGGAAGTCAGGAGGGTAGCAGCATTGTCATTGAACTTGTATGATTCTAAAAGAGACAGTGAGGCTTAATGATTTGAGGCAATTCTTCTCTCTCTTTCTCTCTCTTTTTTTTTCTCTCTCTCTTCTCTCTTCTCTCTCTCTCTCTCTCTCTCTCTCTCTCTCTCTCTCTCTCTCTCTCTCAATATATTCTCACCCCATTTAATCTTTGGGGCTAATAAGGAACATATATAGGCTTTAGGATGGATAGGAGAATCTAAATAATATTTATTATAGAGAACTAGTCATCATTCAGAGCTTTAAGTATCAGGATCTGCTTTGTAATAACTCTGATGGAAAACCTTCTAGCTTTCACAAAACAAAACATAACAGAAAAATAAATGAATAAACAAAAATAAGCAAAACAGTTCCTTAGGGGATGAAACTGGATGAAACTTCGTATGCTTAATCAGGGCCAGAAAGTAATTTATTTTGGAAAGTTTTTTCTAAGTTCTTCAAACTATTGTTCCTGAGGTTTGAATCTAATTTGGTTTGAATTATGGCAGTGAAAAATAAATACTGAAAATAAATAACAGAGATACCCTTTAATTTCAGAACTGAATAGGAAAGTACACTTTGTGCTGAAAATGTAAACAGGCTGCTAGTTTCCAGATATTGTCATCAGGGATTAGACCTCTGCTGATTGCCTTGATGTGATTCTAAGCGAGTTAGCAAGGATGCCAACTGGAGATGAGTAGTGGGCAAATATGAGTCTGTAAATCTATACCAAGAAAAGATAATAATTAAAATTTCTTCCTGAAGACTTTAAGTGATTAGAAGTGCCATAAGGTGATTGAAATTAATAATAATAGTTGTTATTATAGTTGTTCAGAATAATATGCTATAATAAAAAAAAAATCCCAGGTTTGGAATTAGAAATCTTGGGTTCACAGTTGAGCTCCATTACTTTCTTATAATCTGTCTATAACCAAGTCAATTATCTTCCCTATGAATGATTTTATACATCTATAATGTTGATTTAGAAAAATTAGAACTCTTCCAGTCCTTATATTCTATGATCAAATTATGATAACAATAAATAATGCTCAATGATTATTTCAATGGATCTATGGTTTGACTGGTGATGTTACTAGTGCTGAGGAAGGTAGATTCCTTTATAGGGATTGGCTTCCCATAATGATGTCTATGTGGGACAAGCTGGAAGAAGTCAGTGTTCTGGGTGGAAATGTTACTCTCAGACCACTTAGGTAAATGGGGGTATAAAGTATACTCTATCAGTATGTAAGGAGAGGTTGTAGTAGTGCTTTTATTTGCCTATACTGTATTATCTCCTGAGTTTCCTTCATCATAACTTTCTGTTTTAGTGTGGTGGACTTTGTGGAAAACACATGGAGGAATCATAGACAAAAGGTACTGAGGATGGATGGAAATGAATTGGTTATGATCTACATCTTTCAAGGAATATTGACATCTCATCATAGATCATAGAGATACTTATCACACATCAGCATATATACCTACAATGAATATCATGAGTTTCCATTGTCTGCTGCATCATCCATCATTTTTCATTGTGTCAAGATCTTCTTGTCCTCTAATTTACAACTATATAACACTGAAAGAAGAGTATTGGTATTAAAAAAGCGAATTTTTGTCTCCAGATCACTTAAAGTTCTGTGCTTTCCCCCTAAAAGAACCCATCACGTGTTTTTCCCATTCAATTTTGAGCCTACTATATTGACCATCTGCAGCATCTATTTAAGGTACAGATATTGTTGGAATAACTCCTTCCAATTACCTGTCGCAGTATGTGAAATAGTATTCTAAATTCATTTGGTTTTCTCATGGGGATAGTTGCTCTGATTTCTTTTGAGAGCATGTGGAACTCATTAAGGAGACCCTGCAGTGATCCAGCCATTCAATGCAATCAGTAAAATATTCACAAGTGGGAACATCTAAAGGACTTTACCCTCTGTAGGGAATATCATCTTCTATTTTAAATTTGTGCTGGATGTCCTCCAATAAACACCTTTGGTGAGCATATATCTCCATGGTTAATGCCTCAGTTGATAATAATCATCAGATAATTGGTCCAAGTCTGAGACCTCATTGATGGAGGGGATTCCTTATGTGGAAATTGTCTTCATGGATGCAAACCAGCAATTTGACTGCAACTTACAGTCTTTTAGAGTTGCCTACACCACTGGGAGGATAATTGATTGTCACACAGCTGGTAAATACAAAAGAAGGCCTTGAACTCAGATCTCCCTGATTTGTTTCCCATTTGTGAAATTAATTCTGAATATAGGGGACTTAGAGTTATGAGACCTGAGGTGAGTCCTACTTCCATAATTTGCCTTCTATATAACTAAACCTAGGAAGAATTAACCTCTTTGGGCTCCAGATTCTTCATTTGTTAAAAAAATTAGTAATAGATGAATTTAATGTCTTTATTTGTGACTAATCCACCCTGTAATATCATTGGTTCTCTTTAAAAATGAAGGATAAATAATTTAAGTTCACTAAAAAATGGTCATACCATGTAGGTCTGCTGATCAATAAACTTTAATTGCTTCCCTTTTCCCCTAGTATCAAGCATAAACTGCCTTGTCATATAAAACCCTTAAAATCTTGTATCAATCTGTCCTTGGATCCTTACCATATATTAATGCTCCTTTCTTCGTGGTCCAGTCCAATGGGACTTCTTGTTATATATGACTTATATATGACTTTGAATTTTCTTTCTCCCTGTTTGTCATGTCAGGAAAGTGTCCCTTCATCTCTACCTTATTATTTTTCTTCAGAGTTCAATTCATGTCTTTTTTTACATAAAGGTTTTCCTGCTCTATTATGTCATAATGCTTTCCTCAAATGTTAGCATAATATTTTAATTAAAATAATTTGAATTTAACTTGAAGAAGTTAAAATGCAACTTTTTTGGTGGTATGAGTATAAGCTTTCTAGTCATCTCCCTTGGTATAATGTAATATCTTCAGAGTAGCTATTTTGCTTTTATATTTGTATCTTCCCAGAGCCAAGAACAATACCTGACCCATAGTAGAAACTTAAGAGATGTTTGTTGATTGACTGGTTGCATTGGCTTTAAAGAGGATTCAAAAAGAAAGAGGTAAAAGAGAGCCACTGAAGACAATTTGCCTATTTAATATTTCAAGTTATATTTGATAGAATCTCCCACAGAGCATTGTGGGCCTAAGAAATTGATACTAGTGCTGAATTTGTGAACAATATCATATAGTTATGGGATTAAAATAAAATATTGGTTTTAGAGACAATTTAATCTGAGACTCATTAGATTGATGAGGAAACTGAATCCCAGAAAGGTGTTGACTGATATATACTTATATTGAAGATAAGTAGTTGATGCAAGTTTTGAATTCAAATCATTTAACAAGAGATATAGTGTATTTTATATTGTGCTCAGTTCTAGTATGAGGCATATAGTAAAAATACTTTTTTTTTTAAACCTTTTGGTCATAGGAAAATTTTAAATATTGAACAAATTCCTTTATTTTTGGTAAGTTCCAGAATGGAAAAAATGCTGGCTTTGAAGCAGGAAATCTGGTGTCAATTTCAGACTCTTCTACACACTAACTGTGTGACCCTGGTCCAGTCATGTCATATGCTGGTTGGGTTCCCCCATCCATATAATAAACATAGCCAACTGCATAACCTTTATAGTTATTTTTAGCTTGAAGTCTATAATTCTATGCTTCAATCTAATAAACATTTCCTTAATTCTACATCATTTTCAGCAATGAGGACTTGATCAAAGTCTGAGTTTTCTGAATCAAAGGTTTGGCTATATCAATTTAAAAAATTAGTAGATCACACTGGATTTTCAACACGATTTTCATTTAGCATTTAACATTAAAACATATTGCTTATTAATTTAACTAGTCAAGATGAATATATATATGTATTTATGTATATATATATATATGCATGAATATATATATATATATATATATATATATATATATATATATATATACATATATATATGTATATATATATATGTGGAACAGAGCTAGGCTTTATATGCAAATAGAAATATAATATTGTTCTTTTCCTCAAGGGATTTATTGCTTGACATGGGGAATAAGAAATAACTATAACAACATGGGTAATAGAAAATGTACAGTAGAGGCAAAAAGTGACTTAGAAGTATAAAACTTGTATACTTCCCTGGCATATATATGAATGTTCTTAATTGTTAAAGTATATCTTAGGCATATTATTTGTATACATATATTGGAATGTTATTGCTGTCAGACTCTTCATGATTTCATTTGGGGTTTTCTTGGTAAAAATACTAAAGCAATTTACCATTTCCTTCTCCAGATTATTTTACAGATGACCAAACCCTAGCTCCAGCACTCTACCCATTGTGCCACTTAGCTTCTGTAATATCAAATTAAATTTCCTGATGGTAAAAAACTCCCTTAGAGGTGAAATTAAAAATAGATACTTCAAATAAAAAATAAAGAAAGTTAAATGATGATCATGTAGTAGAGAGAAACCCTCTTAGAAGTAGTCATACCTGCTATTTTTCTGTTTACTATGGGAGGGGGGGAAGTGTTTTGATTCTAACTCATCTATTCCTGACTGACTACAGGTCTAGTAAGCACTCTCTCCACTGGGCCATCTACTTGAATGAATGAATGAATGAATGAGTTAGTGAGTGAATAAAATGCTACATTTTATTGCTGGAGCAGCACATTTTTGGAGAAAATTTTTCTAAGTCTAATTTAGGCCTTTGAGAATAAGAAAGTGGCATGGGACAAACTGCAGAGAAATTAAAATTTGAACAACCCTATGTTGCTGGGGCAGCATTTGTTTTTATTTACAAGACTCATATCTGATGATTCCTAAGTGGAAGAATCAATAGATCTTTGAGGATTTGTTAAGATCTATTCTTTAAAATTTCCTTGGGTTTATTATTTTTCCAGTAAGAAATGATTCACATTATAAAGCTGGGATTAGCTCAAGGGTACAAGCTAAATAAAGGAAACCAAACCATTGATAAGGACTAAAGGGTTTGGCAGCCTTTAATCCTCCCCAAAACATCTCTGCTCTAAATGTGGGGGAGTTAAATAAAAATGTGCTGCTCTTATGGTTGAATTGTTTTGAACCAGTCCCTGATGTTTACAATCTACCCTTCTGTTGCCTTGAATTTGATTTTATAAATTGGGGGGAGTAAACAGAGCCCTGATTATGATTCAACTGGATTGTGGTGATAAATTTTTTAACACTTAGGCAGGCAATTAAATATTTCTGATTTTTTTTTATAAATAGAGGATATTGATTCAGGATATCTTCCTGATTGAAATGAACATCATATATTATAATAGTGTCCATATTCCATTTCTCATTTTCCTGCCTTCAAACAACTCACTTCTTCTACCCCTTATACACACACACAATCTTGCCTCTTGTAACCCTTCTTTGTAACCTTCCTTCTGAGCTCAACTCTTTCAAGAAACCTTTCATGTTTTCCTGATCCTCTTAGTTGTTGGTGCTGCCCTCTAATTATTTTGCATTTGTTTTGTATATGCTTTGTAATTTATTAACTTCTGTCCATGTTGGCCTCATATCCTTACTAATTCCCCAATTATTATTTATATTCCTTGAATGGAGTGACTTTCATTTTTATCTTTGAGTCACTAGTACCAAGAGCACATTGTACTCTCTTAATAAATCTTTCTTAAATGAAATTATCACTAAAATCATGGTGGAAAGGGTAGCATATGGATGTTTGTTCATGTGCATGCAAACTTGAGACTTTGAATGCTTTTTTTTGGGGGGGAGTGAATGGGGAATCACCTGTTCAGACTCCTTAATTATAGATGCATGAGACCCCAGGACAAAAACTCTCTTGTACTAATGGATGTCCAAGTTGGCCAAAGTCGGGGCTTTGTCCTATATGCAGAGACTAGACATGGATCTGTTTTGATACAAGGAAACTGATACAAGAAAACATTAATACTATGATCTCTGATCTTCTTACTAAAAACAGTGATGTTTTTGAAAGTGATGGGAAAGCATGGTAGTGCTGTAGAATGAAAGGAAACATCTTGTTTACAAATGTCAGCCAGTAATTAGCATATTTTAAAAGGAGAAACCACAACTTCTGGCTCTTGTTAGCAATGAAAACCTCAGTCCTTTCTTGTGGCTGTGTTTTAAGAAGTAAAGTAGACAGAGAGACTCTGAAACCAGTTCGTAAATAGTTGATTTCATATTTTAAAATCTTGCACTAAAACTGTCACCCCCTCTTACTGATCACAGATGGTAGAGAACTAATTTGTTACTGTTTGATAACTGCTTTTATGTATCAAAGCTCTTATTTACTACTCGGTGGGGGGAAATGATAGAGAAAGAACAATTATGTGTTTTCTTTTAGGTTTCCTTTAACTAGTTGGTTTCTTGGTCCAAGTTCCCTCCTTCTATTCCCCTACTCCCCTACCCCTGAGGTTCACAGATATTTTATTTGATAAATTATATTGCAAAATTTTAGTATTTCTGATTATTTAGTTAATAAACTTAAATTTAAAAAAAGTAAAGCATAGATATACTAGTACAGATCAGTTGTACTTTTCTGGGCATTGTTAATCAGCTCTACTAAGTATTCAATTCAAGAGCTATTTTCCCTCAAATTCAGTTTTTCATATTAAAATAATAATTGTTTTTAATATTGATAGCAAAATTACTTTTGCAAACATTTCAAGTACTTTATTTTTGAAGAGCACTGTATTGTCATACACAAGTGACATTATTTATCTTCTAGCTGCTGTTGACTCACTATGACAATCAGCATGCTTGGACCACTAAAATTTAGGTTAACACAATCAGTAGGGACTAGAATCAGTGGTGGAAATAAGAGATACTACTGCCCCTAATTCTGTAAGAGTTTGGGGAAACCTTGTTATATATAATAACCATCTACTATATGTTAGGCATAATGCTAAGTGCTAGTCACACACAAAGACAAAAAAAGAAATAATATCTGGTTTAAAAGACATTACATTCTATTGGGGAAAGCAATATGCATTCTTATAAGTTATATACATATATATGTATATGTTCATGTTTATATATTTTAAATATATATGTATATATTTAATATATATATATGTATCCATACATATGTGTGAATATATATGTATATAAATTCTTCCATCTTCCATTATACCATGCATGTGTGCATATGTGTATATGTTTGTGATATAAACAGGTATGGTGGAATGGAAGGTGATAGAATTTATATGTCCATGTACATATGCATACATATCATGACTTGATAATGGAGATAAAATTATACATATATATTTATCCTGTGTGATTATTAACAAATAAATTAATCTCTTTAAATTCAAGTTTTCTTGTTTGTAAAAAAAAAAAGGGAGGGGGTTAATAATGACAGGGCTAACTATCTCAAAGAGTTATTGTGAGGATTAAATCTAATAATGCATATAATCCACTTTGCAAACTTTAGAGCTATATAAGTGGATAATAATTTTAGTCTTGATAGATGATGGAAGCCTTTCCCAGAATAAAGGCAATGCATATCGCATATGTGAGACATATATGAGAGATGTGAAAATAGAATTAATAGGACTATTGGATAATTATTTGCTTATGGGAGGTAGAGGGAAAAGAATAAAAGACAGTTGTCAAATTGTTAACATACAACATCATAGGAATATGTTCATCCAAATTGGAGGTATATAGTATAGCATGATATAAAGAAACTAAAGGAGAAATTAATTAGATGATGAATTCAATTGTGAAGTTACTGAATTTGAGGTGGTTTGAGGTCCTTCTGAAAACAAAGGGGAAATTTGGCTTTGAAATTCAAATCAGAAGTTAATTTGAACATTTATCAATTGCATGGTAATGTGTAAATAAGTAATTTTTTGGTTCTGAACCCTAATGTTTAAAATGGAAATGATAATTTTTTCATTATCTCTGGGGAAACTGATAACATTACCATTACATTATTAAATGTAAGTCTATGGAAAGGGTGTTAGATTTGAAGTCTGAGGACATGCATTCAAATCTTTAAATACTGACTACCTTATGACTTGAGCTATCAGATAAGACATTTGGATTAGATGACAATGAAAGTTAAACTGATCTGCCTGTCAAAGATGCTGTGATTTTTTAACAGAAAACAAGAAAGCAATAAAGAACAGAGTTCTGGATTCTCCAATTTTTTGCAGTATCATTTGAACCCAATCTAAATAGTATAAAGTATCTGCTATCAAAAACAAAATGTAAAACCAGGCCGGCCTATAAGGAGTTCACATTTTCCTGGGGGCTAGGTATGATGAGCTAGTCATTAAAACATTTGGACTGATGGGTAAGTATACAGAGATTTGTAAAAAGAAAATAGATTAATAGTAATACATATTGGAGAAGGGCTTTCAAAAGGAGATGACATATAAGTGAAGTATGGAAAGATGGTAGAAATTCTAAGAGTCTAGGTGACATAGAAATGCATTTTGGTTATAAGAAATAGCAATGGCACATAGGGGTGGGGGAATAGAACTCTCTTAGGGATGGCTGGCCCAGTAAAGGATTACACTTTACCTAGGTATATGCCCAAGAATATTTTTTTCCAATTTATTTTTAATTGGACCTCATTAGCCCAGAATTCCTGCATAAAGCCCAGATAAGAGATATTGATTACTAGAATTATTATATATGTTCTCTCATGTGTCTTTATATTCCCATGTTTAAATCCCATGAGCTAACCTAGGGTCCTGTAAGATTTTATAATATGGAATAAAAACTTTCAGAAGTCTACCAAGTCATCTGTAAACACCACTACAACTTCAAAAAATCCCTTCTCCTCTCTCAAGTTTGCTTCACAAAGAGTGACTTAATGATATTTAAATGTTTTAAATGATTCTTTTCCTGTTTCTGAGCAGGATTTCAGACCTTATTTGTACATGATGTCAAAATGTGGGCAAATCATGCTTCAGCTTGGCATTCTCTAAATCCTCTATTTAAATGGAATCTGATACCATTGGAATCATAAATGCTTTGCCAGGGCAGAAGGGATACATCATCAGAGTAAGAGGCCATAATGATGTATTACTCACAAAGTGGTGTTGGCTAGGAAAGCAAGTTACAGGACTCCTAAGAATGTGGTTTCTGGAATAATATATAAGGTGTATGGGAGAGAACTCCAGTCCTTGGGCACACTATCAAGGACTACAATACCCATTCTGTGGCTATTTCCAAATATTTCTTGCATACTTTTGGCTGTTCAGAAGCATATCCTCTTTTTATTTTTTTTTAAACATTCACATCTGTTGCCCATGCAGGAATAAAAACATATTTAACAAGCTTACACAAATACTTTCTCTTACTCTGCCCCTGTATTAAAAAATTAGTTGAAATATCTAAAATCAAGGGAGGAAGGGGAGACAGAAAGAGAAGGGGAAAGAAAAATAGCAAGTGAGTGATAAAGGGCACAGAAGAGAGAAGGATAAAGGTATGGATAGATATCATAGAAACAAACAAGTAGAAATGAACAGAAAAAGACAGACAGAAATAGAGAGGGAAAGAGAGAGACAGAAAGAGAGACAGAGAGAAGCAGACACATTATCAGACTGAGAGGCAGAAATAGTAACAGATACAGAGAGGAAAATCCATGGTCTCTCCAATTACGTTATTAACCTAGACACCCACTTTTGGGCATGACCTATCATGCCCAAAATTTAGCTCTAAAATACAGCTCCACAAACTTAACACAATATTATGGGCCTGATTAAATGAGGGAAGAGTAATTTAGTAATATAACTTTACACAATCTGGATATTTAAAAAGCATTTTTTTATTTTAACTTGATATTTTATATTATCTCTAATAATTTTTTTTCTTACTGGTTTGGATCCTTATTTTAGTTTTGCAATATTGAAATTCTGCTATCCATCTTGTTGAATAATCCATATTCAAATCTTCTGTAAACCTGAAACAGGTGACAGCTA
Organism: Sminthopsis crassicaudata; assembly: GCF_048593235.1. Taxonomy (NCBI): domain Eukaryota; kingdom Metazoa; phylum Chordata; class Mammalia; order Dasyuromorphia; family Dasyuridae; genus Sminthopsis; species Sminthopsis crassicaudata. The sequence goes on along the minus strand of NC_133618.1, from coordinate 204,177,430 downwards.
TTTTTTATTCAAGTTGCTGTTCCAGAAGACGCAATGGTGGCAGTGGAAAGAAAGTCTTTCTCACAGCCAGGAAGATGTGGGTTCTAATGTCGAATATGATATATATTGGTTGTGCTATCTTAGTTAAGTAACTTTGCATTTCAATGTTCTGAGAAGCACATTAGGAGTATGAATGGCAAGAAGTCTCCAAGTTAGATGGGTAAAAGCCACATTCACTCTCTACCAGAGGAATCACAGATCCTGTCCTTTTATCCATACATTATTTAAAGTGTTGAAAAGATTAGAGCCCCAAAAACATTTCTGCAATGTTCCATTTGATATATTTTATTCTACCTTGGAATCTATCCAGTATTTATCATGTTTAGGATGATTATTGAACAAATTAAATCTCTGATTATTCAACCCACATCACAGAGAAATCATGAAAGACCTTATGTCATGCCTTGCTAAAGAATAGACAAACAAGATATGTAGATTTCTGCTGATCTTCTTCACCATGGTTTCATAATTCATTTATAGAAGGAAATGAAATGAATGTAGCATGATTTGTCCATTATGAACCTATCCATGCAGTCCTGCTGATCACCAAATTCCCTTTTACATTTTCATAAAACATCTCTCTAATAATGCAATCAAGAATTTTGCCAACAGTTTAAATGAAGCTTACTGGATTACTATTTAAAGATTCAAACCTTTTTTTATTATTTAAAAAAATTATTTCTTCAAACTGGAAATCCTCTTCCCATTTTCATGATTTTCAAAAGATCACAAAGAAAAACTCGGCAATCACACATCTCAATAAAGGAGCAAGAGGTTTATCTGGGCCTAGAGATTTGAATTTATGGTATTTGCATAGGTATTCTTTCTTTCTTTTCCTTCTCTTATCCAAGACTTCAATTCTGTGCTAAATATATAATTGTTTTTAATTTATACTTCTCAGTCTGAAAATCTTTCTCCTTGTTAGAAAAAAAACAGAAATAACATGGAAATTGAACAGTTCTTATTTCTCTCATTATCAGCCAATCTATCACAATCAATCATCAATCATTTTTTTTTGATTACTCTTTATCTCATCTCCTACATGGCTCAAAAATATTGTCATTCTTCACAATGATCAAAACCTTAGTTTTTACCTGGCTTTAATATTTCTGATTTTTATTTTTGTACAATCAAAATACTCTTTTGTATTAACTCTTAGTTGTCTATCCTTGTTTCCATCTTTTGAAATCTATCTATAGCTAGACATTTCTACATTACATATCTGAGTTACTTAATTCATTGGAAAATCACATCAACCACTTCATGAAGCATCCTCTTTTTAAAATTTTAGCTTATTTTAGTTTCAATTCGTAGAACAAAACAAGTATTTTTAACAACACAGTAAAATTTAAAGATGATTATACGTCAAATTGTAAATTCATCATGAGCAATTTGCTAGTTCCTTCAACTATAAAACACAGTTATCATGTAGATTTCCTTTTTTTCTTCAGAAATACATACATATACATTGTATATGAACATACATATATACACATATGTAAAATATATTTCAAAGTTACTTATAATATAACAATATATAATGATATAGATATATATTATAAAATTATTATATAGATACATTGATTTATCACTTCTTTCTCTGAATGTAAGTAGTATCTTCTTTCATATATCCTTTATAGTTAAATTGAGAATCCATAATTGCCCAAATAACTTATTCAAAGTTCTTTTTTTGAAAACAATAACTTTTTTCCCCCAGAATACATACAAAGGTAGTTTTCAGCATTCACCTTTGCAAAACCTTGTGTTTCAAATATTTCTCCTTTCCTCCCCTTCACCCTCTGCTAGACAGTAAGTAATCCAATATCTGTTAAACATGTATAATTCTACTATGCATATTTCCATATTTATCATGCTACACAAGAAAAATCAGACAACAAAAGGGAAAATGTGAAAAAGGAAAAAAAAAAGCAAGTCAATGACAATAAAAATGGTGAAAATATTATGTTGTGATCCACACTTAGTCCCCACAGTCCTCTTTCTGGATGTAAATGACTCTCTCCATTACAAGTGTATTGTAATCAGCCAGAAAAAGGAGATTCAAGGACCAAGGAGTAGCAGTCAACATTACCCAGAATCCAACAGTATATACAATAAAGGATCAAAGGGCCTGAAATACCATATTCTGGAAAGCAAAGGACCTGAAATTGCAACAAAAATTAGCTACCCAGTGAGCCTGAGTATCCTTTTTCAGGGGATACCTTTACTTCATGAAGTAAGAGACTTTCAGTCATTTCTATTGAAAAAAACAAAAACAAAAAACAGAACTAAACAGAAAATGTTAACCTCAAACATAGGACTTAAAGGAAGCATAGAAAGAAAAGTAAGAGAAAATATATATTATTTAAAGGGTAAAATTTTTACATCCCTAGATGGGAAAATAATATCTGTAACTCTTAGAAGTATATCTGTTATTGAGGCAGTTAGAAAAAGCATACATGTACCTACAATAAATCTAAACAAATCATCAACATATCTATATTTTGCTGACAAAACCCAGCAGCAAGAGAAAGAAAAAGAAATTCCATTTAAAATAACTCTATGTAAAATAAAATATTTGGATATTTACTTGGGAAGACAAACCCATATTAACACAATTACAAAACACATCTCATACAAATAAAGTCAGATGGAAACAATTGAAAAAATATCAAGTGCTCATGGGTAGACTGAGCTAATATAATAAAAATGACAATTTTACTTAAAATAAAAAAAAAACAACAACAACAACAAATCTTATATAAATCTCTTCAGGCCTTTCTGAAATCATCCTGCTGATCAACAGTAATACTATAACTTATTCAGTGTATAATGTTCTTGTTTGGTTTTCTAGAGGTCTTGGGAGCAGCCTTAGTTTCAGTAGAGTAATCACCACGAGAATAGCCAGGTGTTAAAGTCCAAATCCTTTATTATCTCCTTCACAATCTTGTTTCCTTTCCTGGGGCCCCAGGCTAGCTTTCTTAGAGGCCTTCCAGAGTCTTGGTTTCAGTGGAGAAGTGCAGGAAGCCAGGCCAGCCACCACCAGGCTGATGATGGAATGAATCTGTCTCCTGGCTTATAGGCTCTATTTTAGTTATATCATCATAGGTGTGACTCTTGTAGAACTACATTAAGTACTAAGTACATGTACTGAACTAGAGAACTATTAATCACCATGCTAAACTAGATAACCATTGTCTTTATCAATTCCACTGAGTTAGCAGCTTGTAAGAATCCTTGTTTTAAGTACAAGCATTCAGGCTCATAACATCATCCCTTCTTCAACTGATAAACAGTCACTCAGTTTCCATTCCCTTGACACTTCAGAAAGGACTGCCACAAATATTTTGGCACAGTTGTGTCCTTTTCCCTTTTTTATCATCTCTTTGGGATTTAAACACAATAGAGACACTGTTGGATCAAAAGGTAGACCTTACAGCATAGTTCCAAATCGCTCTCTAGAATGGTTGGATCAGTTCACAATTCCACCAATAATGTATCAGTGTCCCAGTTTTCCCACATCCCCTCCAATATTTATCATTATCTTTTCCTGTCATTTTAACCAATCTGAGAGATATGTAATGATAACTTCAGAGTTATCTTGATTTTTATTTATTTAATCAATAATTATTTAGAGCATTTTTCATATAGAGTATAGATGGTTTTAATTTCTTCATCTGAAAATTGTTCACATTATTTCACCAATTATCACCAATTCTAATTTTTATGGAATTATTTTCTTTAGTTAGTTTTTGTATCTCTTTTCCCATTTGGTTAATTCTATTTTTAAAGGAGTTGTTTCTTCAGTCAATGTCTGTGCTTCTTTTTCCAAGCTCTTAATTCTCATTTTTTTCCACAATTGTCCTGCATAATTCTCATTTCTTTTCTCAATTTTTCTTATATCTTTATTACTTTATTTTTAAAAATCATTTTGACCTCTTTGAGGAGGATATTTTTGGACTTGAGATTGTTTTATTTTCCCTTTTGAGGCTTCATATGTAGAAATGTTGGCATGTTATTCTCTTTTTATGGTCAGGGCTCTTTTCTGTGTTTTACTCATTCTTAGCTTATTTCATTACTTTTAATGTAGAGCTCTGCTCCTTAGGCAGAGGAGTCACTGTCCCAAACTTCTTATGGTGGGACTCAAAGGCCTATACACTGGTTTCAAGTACTTGTGGCTTGATTACTGTAGTTAGGTGGCCCACTCTAGTTATGTCTATTGTTCTGGGGTTCTGGGGCTTGCAATTTGCCTTCTTTTGGGGGGGGGCTAAAGGCCTCATAATTAGTATGCTGTGACAATGGCCTTCCCAAACACCTTCTCTCCTTAAACACAAGTAAAACAGATATTTTCTGAAGTCCTTCTAAGTTATTACAAACTGGAAAATTGTTTTGCTCTATCTTTTTTGTGAGTTCTGTCATTACAGAATCCATTTAGAGGCTTTATTTAACAATTGTTTCTGAGTGAAACTAGGAAAAGCTCAAGCAGCATCTTTGCTTCTCTCTGCCATCTTGGCTCCCACTCAAAGTCATTTTTAAAACAATATTGCTGTTATTATATGCAATGTTCTCTTGGTTCTGCTTATTTTACTCTTTATTACTTAGTGCAATTTATTCCATAATAGGTGCTTCTGTCATCAGAATTGTATTCTAAGTAGTTTCTGTGCCTCATTGACTTTTCTTACAGATAAGACCTTAAGAACATCTCTTTTCTTAAGATACTGAAATCCATCATTTCACAATCTAGAGCAAAATTGTCCAAATCAAGCTTACTCAAACACAGGTTTAAATTTGAGTAAATTTCTGAAAGTTTAAAATATAATTGGAAAATGTTTAAAAATGAATAAAAAAAGCAATAAAATATAATACTGATGTGATTTGCTTTCTTCTTCCTTTAGGAAGAAGCTATTCTAATAATTCTCTTATCAGATAATTCCTAGACTATCAAGGACAGAACTCTTCATTAGCCCCCATTGTTTATCCCCCAACTTCTGGGTATCTTTACAAAACCTTTTGAGATATTGATTAACCTATCATTAGGCAGCACTGACCTCTGGTCTGCCAAGTACATTCTATCTAGCTCCTGGACCCTTCTTTCTTAAATTTGTGCCTTTATACCTGGAAAATACCTACCATTATATTTCCCTTATTAAATATTTGCTTATAAGGAAGATCTTTGCTAAGTTCTTTTCAGGACTCACTATGAGGTACTCTCTTTCTCTCCCTCATAATGCCTTTCATTTAATAGCATCTTTCTCCTTGTTCTAGCTAACCCTGGTTAATCTAACCTGTCCATCAGTGACTCATTTCCACCTCATGGAGTATGTCTTTTCTTCTGTTTAATCGTGAATTTCTCTGGGGAACTTTTCTTTATCCTTGTTAATTGTATATTCTCCCAACTTTATTTCATATTTGCCATTCCTGGTGCCCATTTTACTTCTTATTTTTGTCTATAATCTATTCCTCTAAATAAACTCTCCTTTTGCCAAAGAAAATGGCCATAGTTAATTTGTCACATTTTTATTTTGAATTAGGAATTGCTACCCTGACTGCATCAGCAGTGAGGCACATGTGTTAGAAGAAATATATGTGATGGGGGTTTCATTCACAATACTTAGTGTGGAATTCTATCCTGTATAAAGTCATCCTATAGAACATTTTGTTGTTGCTTCATTCTTAGAGGGAAGCAATGACATTACAGAAGGAAGTCTTGACTTTCAGTGAATTGCATTTAAGTGAGGCAGAGCTATGCAAGTTCTCAGGCTTGGTTTCTCCTTTAGTGTCACCAAAGTCTGGTGGCAAGACAAAGTCAAAATGACTAGTAATGACCTGGGATGTTGTGGGTGACTTTGACCTTTTTCAAGATAAAAAAGATTGTAGCTTGTAGCGAGCTGTCGTCTCCAGAAGCTGCTGGATCGCTCTCTGGGAAGAGATCTGCTGTGTCTACTCAAATCTTTCAGACAGATTCTTCTTCCTGTAGTGAACCGTTGTCTCCAGGCAGTTGCTGTTAACTCTTGTCCTTAGAAGTGACTTCCTTTCCTGCAGAGAGCCCCGTCAAGCCTGATGCAATGCAGAGTCTTTCTTCTTGAATCCTGGCTCTGAATCTCCTCCAGTTCTTATCCTTCTCCAGGCAGATCTGCTCTCTGAGCCCAGTGCTATCTCTTTTATCCTCCCAGAGAATGGGCGTGGGATAATGCAAGGGCTTCTGGGAAGAACCACCCCAGCCAATGAGCTTGCCCCCTCTATCAAGTCAACCTGAGTTCTCACCTTGTAATTGTCCAGAAAACCTGAATTCTTACCTTGTCACTGTCCAGACAACCTGAGTTCTCACTTAGTAATCCTAACAGTAGCTAACCCAATTAGTACAAGTTCCCTTTTTCTTCTTCTTTATTCAGCATTACTTAAATAAAAGCAGAGGAATTGGATGATAGGAATAGTTGAGGAAGTTTGAGGATTTTCAAGTCATAGTTGATGAAAGAAGGCTAGGAGTTTAAAGGGGTTTGTTATGATAAGAGGAGTGGTACCAAATTCAAATAGTAATTGGGGCCACTAGACTGGAATATCTCTGGATTACACATGAATTTTGATTCAAAATGAGACAAGTTTCTCAGGAGAACTCAAATTAACCAGGAGAAAGGAAATATCCTGTGAGGTGGGAGTAAGCCATTGACTGACAGGTTAACCTAGCCAGAATTAGCTAGAGCAAAGAGAAAGGTACCATCAAAGGAAAGGCACGATGAGAGAGAGAAAAAGAGAGTAGATCATGAGCTTAGTCCTGAAAAGAACTTAGCAAAAAAAGAACTTCATCATAAGCAGATCTTTTTAGAGGGAAAATATAGACTTTGTGGTTTCCCAGATGTAAAAGCACAAACTCAAGAGGGAAGGGTCAAGGAGCCAGATGAAATGTACTTGGCAAACCACTAGGACATCCCAGTCCTGCCTAAAGATAGGCTAATCAGCACTTCAAAATATTTTTAAAAGACACCTAGACATTGGGGGGAGGGACAATGGGAATTGATAAAGAGTCCCTTTCTTGATAGTCTGGGAATTATCTGATAGAGAATTATCAGAATAGCTTTTTCTTGACTGGGCAAGAGAGTAAGTCAGATCACTATTATTATAATCTAAATTAAAGTTTACTATTCTCAGGGACACTGTGTATCTTTGTGGGAAGGAGTGAACTGTTTTATTTTTTAGGAGAATATTTTGTGTTAATTGCCTCTACCATGTTATCTGTACAAATAACTTAGGTTAAAACTAATTGAAAGTATTAGATGATGTCAAAGGAACTACTACTTTTATCACTCAGAACGTACAATAGGAGAAGCAAAGTCTCTGAGAGTTATTTCTAGAACTCTGAAAGTAGTAGTAATAGTTGCCTTTGGGGACCTAACCTGTCAATTCAAGCAGAAGTTGGAGTCTTTTCATCTTCCTACTTCTTTTTTTTTTCCTCCAGCTTCCTCATCTTTCTTTCCCCCTCTTTTTTTCCACATGTAGACCCTGTCTCTGTTTACAGCACCATGCCCTTCCATATAGTCATTCTGCTATAGGAATATAATTTTTGATCGCAAATTCATAAGATATTTTGGGGCTTGGGGACTAAATTCTTAAAAAGATTTATTTAGTTAGTGATTTTATTCATCATTTATTTATTCAATAAACTGGGGACAATTTAGTTTTTTTTTTTAATTTTATGCAGTTTTCATTTATGATTTCTTGAAATATAGCTCTAAAAATAAAGCAAGAGAAAAATGTCTTTAAAAACCCTGAGTTCTGGAACATCTATTCCAAACCTCATCACATCTGTCCTAACATTTCAAGTGACTCTTTGTCTCTTCAGCCTCTCATCTGAGGACCTTAGGTTGTAGTTCACAGACACAGACAAAAAAAATACACTATCTTCTGAGAGTTCTTTTGTGTCCTTTACCCCTCAATTTATGTCACTTTATTCTTTATTCATTATCTCCTCCTTCGTTCTGGTCTCAGATGCAGAGGTTCTTCTCTTTGCTGAAACCAACTTCTTTTCATTTACTCTTGTTCTCATGCCATTTTCTTTTCTCTAGCAGATGGCCCTTAGTTTCATCACTAGTCATTCTCGGTCTACTTCTCCCTCTTCCTCTCTTTATCTTCTCCTTCACTGCTTCTCTCCTCCATACCTATTCTACAAATGACACCAAACAGCAAACTAAAAACAAACAAACAAAAAACACTTCATTTGATCTTACAGTTCTTTCTATCTATATCTATATATCCTAAATCTCTCCTTATCTCAGCTAACCTCCTTGAAAAAATGTGTCTAAACTCTGAGATACCACTACACACCTGTCAGATTGGCTAAAATGACAGGAACAAATAATGATGAATGTTGGAGGGGATGTGGGAAAACTGGGACACTGATACATTGTTGGTGGAGTTGTGAAAGAATCCAGCCATTCTGGAGAGCAATTTGGAACGATGCCCAAAAAGTTATCAAACTGTGCATACCCTTTGACCCAGCATTGCTGTTATTGGGATTATATCCCAAAGAAATACTAAAGAGCGGAAAGGGACCTGTATGTGCCAAAATGTTTGTGGCAGCTCTTTTTGTTGTAGCTAGAAACTGGAAGTTGAATGGATGTCCATCAATTGGAGAATGGTTGGGTAAATTGTGGTATATGCAGGTTATGGAATATTATTGCTCTGTAAGAAATGACCAGCAGGAGGAATACAGAGAGGCTTGGAGAGACTTAAATCAACTGTTGCTGAGTGAAATGAGCAGAACCAGAAGATCACTATACACTTCAACAACAATACTGTAGGATGTATTCTGATGGAAGTGGAAATCTTCAACATAAAGAAGATCCAAACTCCAACTTCCAGTTGATCAATCAATGATGGACAGAAATAACTATACCCAGAGAAGGAACACTAGGAAGCGAATGTAAATTGTTAGTACTACTGTCTATATACCCAGGTTACTGATACTTTCGGAAGCTAATAATTAATGTGCAACAAGAAAAAGGTATTTACACACATATATTGTACCTAGGTTATATTGTAACACATGTAAAATGTATGGGATTACCTGCCATCGGGGGGGAGGGAGTGGAGGGAGGGAGGGGATAATTTGGAAAAATGAATTTAAAAAAAAAAAGATGTTGCAATCTGACAGACTTTAAAAACAACAACAACAACAACAACAACAACAACAAAAAACCTTCCACCTACAAAATCAAGCATGAAGTTGCCATTTAGGTCAAAAATTCCTTGTGAACCCTGGGGACCTGATGATTTCAAAATTTCATCTGTCTTGTGTTGTATTGACATTTGCTTCTAAGTGCCTTTTCCATTTCCTGGTCTCTATTTGAAGTTTGTTCATTCTAATGGAGAGTTGGATTTTAGAAAACATTCTCTCTTTGGGTTCTGCAATTACATACAGACAAAATAAAAAAAAAAATAAAAACTGAGATTGTATTAATGCCCCCCCCCAAAAAAAAAGAAAAAATGTGTCTATACAGCTGTTTATATAGTGTCAAATAAGTGGAAATTGAGTGGATGACCATCAATTGTGGAATGAAATAATAAGTAATGGTATATGAAGGTAATAAAATAGTATTGTTTTATAAGAAATGATAAACAGCTGATTTTAGAAAAATCCAGAAAGACTTACAAGAACTAAGGCTGAGTGAAATGAGCAGAACTAGAAGAACATTGTATACAGTAACAACTGTGAGGGATTTCTTTTTTCCAATAAAATGTGAATTCTACCAAACATTTAAAGAACAATTAACTCCAATGCTATATAAATTATTTGAAAAAAATAAGGGATGAAGGACTCCTACAAAATTCCTTTTATGATGCAGACATGGTACTGATACCTAAACCAGGTACGTTGAAAACAGAAAGAAAATTATAGACCATCTTCCTAATGAATATTGATGCAAAAATCTTAAATAAAATATTCACAAAAAGACTACAGAAAATCATCCCCAGAATAATATATCATGGCCAAGTAGGATTTATACCAATAATGCAGAGCTGGTTCAATATTAAGAAAACTGTTAGCATAACTGACTATGATAATGATCAAATCAACAATAACGATATGATCATCTCAACAGATGCAGAAAAAGCAATTTGATAAAATCCAACACTTCAGAATATAGGAATAAATGGACTTTTTCATAAAATAAACAGTAGCATCTATTTAAAACCATTAGTAAGCATCATATGTAATGGAGATAAACTGGAACCATTCCCATTAAGATCAGGAGTGAAACAAGGTTGCTCACTATCACAATTATTATTCAATATTGTATTAGAAATGCTAACTTTGGCAATAAGAATTGAGAAAGAGATTAAAGGAATTAGAGTAATGAGGAAACCAAATTATCACTCTTTGCAGATGATATGATGGTATACTTAGAGAACCCCAGAGATTCTACTAAAAAAATTATTAGAAATAATCCACACCTTTAGCAAAGTTGCAGGATACTAAATAAACCCACATAAGTCATCAGCATTCTTTTATATCACTAACAAAATCCAACAGTTAAGAGTTACAAAGAGAAATTCCATTTAAAGTAACTCCTGATATAATAAAATATTTGGGAACCTATCTGTCAAGGGAAAGTCAGGAACTATATGAGCAAAACTACAAAATTCTTTCCATACAAATAAAGTCATATCTAACCAATGGAAAAATATTAAGTGCTTTTGGATAGGGTGAGCAAATATAATAAAGATGACAATACTACCTAAACTAATCTATTTATTTAGTGCTATACCAATCAGACTCCCAATAAACTATTTTAATGGCCTAGAAAAAATAACAACAAAATTCATCTGGAAGTAAAAGGTCAAAACCTTCAAGAGAACTAATGGGGAAAAAATCAAATGAAGGTGGCCTAGTTGTACCAGATTTAAAATTATATTATAAAGCAGCGATTATCAAAATCATTTAGTATTGGCTAAGAAATAGACTGGTTGGTCAGTGGAATAAGTTAGGTTCAAAGGACAAAATAGTCAATAACTTTAATAATCTATTGTTTGACAAAGCTAAAGACCCCAGCTTTTAGGATAAGAATTCCCTGTTTGACAAAAAACTGCTGGGAAAATTGGAAATTAGTATGACAGAAAGTAGGCATTGGCCCATACTTATCACCATACACCAAGATAAGGTCAAAAAGATAAGAATGAGATTATAAATAAATTAGAAAAACATAGGATAGTTTACCTCTCAGATCTGTGGAGGAGGAAGGAATTTGTGACCAAAGAAGAACTAGAGATTATTATTGATCACAAAATAGAAAAAACTGATTATATCAAATTGAAAAGTTTTTTGTACAAACAAAACTAATGCAGACAAGATTAGAAGGGAAGCAATAAACTGGGAAAACATTTTTGTAGTTAAAGGTTCTTATAAAAGTCTCATTTCCAAAATATATAGAGAATTAACTCTAATTTATAAGAACTCTATCTCCAATTGATAAATAGTCAAAGGATACGAACAGACAATTGTCAAATGAAGAAATTGAAACTATTTCTAGCTATATGGAAAGATGCTCCAAGTCATTATTAATCAGAGAAATGCAAATTAAGACAACTTTGAGATACCAATACATACCTGTCAGATTGGCTAGGATGGCAGGGAAAGATAATGCTGAATGTTGGAAGGGATGTGGGAAAACTGGGATAATGATACATTGTTGGTGGAATTATCAATACATCATACCCTTTGATCCAGCAGTGTTACTATTGGGCTTATATCCCAAAGAGATCTTATAGAAGGGAAAGGGACCTGTATGTACAAGAATGTTTGTGGCAGCCCTCTTTGTAATGGCCAAACTGAATGCATGCCCATCAATTGGAATAAATTGTGGTATATGAATGTTATGGAGTATTATTGTTCTATAAGAAATGATCAACAGGATGATTTCAGAAAGGCCTGGAGAGACTTACATGAACTGATGTTAAGTGAAATGAGCAGGACCAGGAGATCATTATACACTTCAACAACAATACTATATGATGATCAATTCTGATGGATGTAGATCTCTTTAACAATGAGATGAACCAAATTAGTTCCAATAGTGCAGTAATGAATAGAACCAGCTGCACCCAGTGAAAGAACTCTGGGAAATGATTGTGAACCACTATATAGCATTTCCAATCCCTCTGTTTTTGTCCGTTTGCATTTTTGATTTCCTTCATAGGTTAATTGTACATTATTTCAAAGTCTGATTCTTCTTGTGCAGCAAAATAACTGTATGAATATATATACATATATATGTACATATGTTGAATTTAACATTATGCTTTAACATATTTAACATGTATTAGTCTACCTACCATCTGGGGGAGGTGGTGAGGGGAAGGAGGGGAAAAATTGGGACAAAAGGTTAAGCGATTATCAATGCTGAAAAATTACCCATGCATATACCTTGTAAATAAAAAGCTATTATAAAAAATAAAAATAAAAAACAACTTTCCTGCAAAACATCTTATGAATTTCTCTATTGCTTTGAAGATGTCGACATAATATTGGATTTTTTTCATCTAACTTACCCCACTTTGCTCTCATATATCCAATCAATTATCACATTTTTTTTTCTGATTTTTTTGCTCACATAGGTACTATCCTAGTTCAGATCCTCCTTATCTCTTACCTTGAATATTGTACTAGCTATCCCATATCCTATTGGCCTCTGTCTCACTCCTCCAATTCACTTTCAAAACATATGTATAGAAATATTTTCCCTAAAATACAGCTCTCAATATGTCACTATTCTTCTACTCATTAAACTCCCTATTAAGTCCAGGATTATATATAAAGCCCAATGTTTGGCTTTGAAGTTTCTTAATAATCTGGACTAATCCTACCTTTCTGTTACTTTTATACAATCCCCTTCCTTGTCATCTATGACTCATTATTCATTCATATGATTCATTTTACTTTATTCATTGTTTCTTGGACAGAATATTCTATCTAGCATCTCCATGCTTTCACATTGACTGTCCCCCACTTCTGAAATGTTGTATTTCTTAGAATTGCTGGCATTTTTCAATTTAAATGCTACCTTGCTCAGGAGGCCTTTCTCAGTCTCCCTAGACTCTAGATTAAGGCTACCTTCTATATGATTTGTCCCCAGCTCATGTCCCTTGAATTTCTCTCCTCAAAGGACAAAAAAGGGAAGATGATGGGTCAGAATCCAGCATCTATTCAAACTTGCATACTCAGCTAAAGAATATGGAACAATAAAATCTGTTGCTCTTTATTTGTCTCCTGTAAAAACTCTATCCTGACTTATTTGTCTTTTTGTAAAAAGTTTCATCCTGGGGACAGTTAGTTGGTGTAGTTGATAAAACATCAACTTTGAAATTAGGAAAACTTGAGTTCAAATCTGGCCTCAGACATTTAACACTTCTTAGCTGTGTGACCCTGAGCAAGTCACTTAACCTCGATTGCATCAGGGAAAAAAGAAAAAAAAAAGCTACATTTTAATTTATTATTTGTTTGCTTTCCTAATAGAAATCCCTTGCTAAAAGACAGCCTGGTTCCTTTTTTAAACTCTCTTTTACATTTTACAATCTTGTAGGCCTTTAAATTGTAGCCTGAAACCCCAAATTTTCAGTATATATAGTTTTTCCAAATTTCTCCTGTTAAACTATCTCAAAGGCTGATCTATCTGTTTTGATGTTAGTAAAGCATTTTGTGATTATAAAAAAAAATCTCTTTGAATTCTCTCAAAAATCATGAATCTCAGATACTTCACATCTAATATAGATAGATAGATAGATAGATAGATAGATAGATAGATAGATAGATGTATATATAAACAATTTTGAAGTTATCTCCCAACTAGAATGTATGTTCTTTGAAGGCAGGGACTTTCCCTCTTTTTCTCTTTTTTCTTTGTATAGCCAACACTTAACATAGTCCCCAGTAGATACTGGTTAGTAAACGGATTGATGGAATATCATAAAATCTTGGGCAATATGTACACTGTCTGCCAAACTTATTTATACATATTTTTACATAAGATACTAGTTGATCTTTTCCCCACTGGAAAAACATACAAGGTAATAATTGCCTTTATTGCTTTTTTTACATCCTAAGTGATGGAATCATCCAACAAGAAGAGTTTTTAGGCATTCTACTTTTAATAGAGAGAGTTCCAACTGATATTGTTTGGGAAGGTTGAACCCTTCATTATCACTATATCTAGCCCCAAAAAACAAAGACTCCACTGCTTTCTTGTTTGTTGAGTATGTAATTTGAATTGAAATTTCCTCTCTCCATACTAGAGATCAACTGTCTTGAATTTTCCCACTCTCTTTGGCCCCCACAATAGGTGGCATGAAGGTGCCCTTAAAGGATTATGGGACTTGCAGCAAATGATTTTTCATAGTTCTATCCATCTTCTGTTTTAGGGAAGACTGGTTAAAATGGCCATAAAAATGATTATGAAACAAAAAGAGGAATAGTCATCACAAATGATTAACTTATTCCTAAAACATTATGTAGGAATATGGAAAAGAAAGTAATTAATTTAGTTAATCTCAGATGATAATAATCTATATATATATATATATATATATATTTAAAAGAAATATACAGACTTTCACAGTTGTAAAGTTTTTCAGTAATTATTTAGTCAAACCTCTACCAGAACAACAATCATCTCTAAAGCAAAGCCAGTTGAGTTCTGGCTCATTTAGCTTCTGTTTGAAGAATCTGATGATGAAAACCTCATGACCAAGATTATTAAGGGAAAAGAAACTAATGTATCCTGTACATGAAATCACATAATATAGTCAGAGTGCTGAACATGAAATCAAGAAGAACTCAGTTCAAATTTTGCCTTGGGCACATACTGTTAATTATAACATATAGTATTGTTACCTATTGGTAAGTCACTTAGCTCTGCACACTAGTTCCTAATTTACAGGATTCGTATGAAATTTGAGTGAAGTATTATTTAGCACTTACCAAAAGTTGTAATACAGTATTAAGTTTTAATAGCTTAGCTTAGCACTTTGTAAATTTGGAAGTATCTTACAAATGTCAGTTATTAAATTTGTTGGTTTTCATCACAGGGTATGTATAGGATTTCTGCAAATTAAATTATTGAATTTGGTACATGGATCTTTATTCAATTCAGTTCAATTCAATTCATGAAACAATTATTAAGTAGTTATATAAAAAGTATTTGTGCTAAGACTGGGAGCTACAAATACAAATATAAAATAATCCCTTTTCATAAAAAAAGCATTATCCAACTTTACAAGAAATCTTACTGGAGCTACATTGATTCTATCTTTTGAAAGTCATATTATTATTGTTATTATTATTGCCTATTATTATAATAATTAGCATTTCTTCCCAAGCCAGGATATGCCAGGACACATACTGATAAATGATTGATGAGTACTGGCAAAATTGTGAAAACAAATTATCCAATTGTACATTATGTATTTAACCCTTTCTCTCCTGCTTTGCTCCATATTCAGAAGTAGAGGTGACCTCTCTTTTGCAAAGTTAGATTCTCAATCTATCCAGTTGAGACTGTTGCCTTTCACTCCCTCTGTGGGAGCTTGTCCATTGGATTATTCATTTTCTCAGTTCTGTCATCTTCAAACTCTTCTTTTCTCTGTGTACTTTTCCCAATTCCTATTCTTAAATAGTAACCTCCAAATTCATCTACAGAAACCACCCCCTCAACAATCAACACTCTTCAATGACCTTGCCATTTCTTAAGATATATTACATCTCTTTTCCTTCCCTTTGTTAAATTTTTGAAAGAGTCATCTTGCTATCTCCTCTTTTATTGTGTACTTGGTCTTTAGTCTCTTGTACCATGCCTCTTGAGTCCATGAAAGGGATATGGTGGAGAAACCAAGCTCCCCAATATTTGCAATTACTAATTCATTACAGGTCAAATGATCTTTGCCAAGTCCTTTTCTTATATACCCACAACAGAGTTACAGTTCTCAAGGGTTCTGTGTACCTTTTTCTGTTTCTCTTCAGTCTTGTGGATGTAGATCAAATTTTTTGTTTAAGTCTGGTTTTTTTCTTAGAAACATATAGAATTCCTCTGTTTCATTGAATGACCATCTTCTTCCGTGGAAAAAGATGCTAAACTTAGCTGGGTAGTTCATTCTTGGTTGCAGTCCTTGATCTTTTGCCTTACGGAATATCAGGTTCCAGGCCCTTCTATCTTTTAATGTAGAGGCAGCCAGATCTTGGGTGACCCTTATTGTGGCACCTTGGTATTTAAATTGTTTTTTTCTAGCTGCTTGCAGGATTTTCTCCTTTGTGTGGTAATTCTGCAGCTTAGCCACAATATTCCGTGGTGTTCTTTTTTTAGGGTCTATTTCAGAAGGAGTTCGATGAATTCTTTCCACATCTACTTTCCCTTCTGTTTCTATTATCTCTGGACAGTTCTCTTTGATAATTTCCTGTAAAATAGAATCTAGGCTCTTTTTTTGGTCATAGTTTTCTGGAAGTCCAATAATCCGCAGATTATCTCTCCTAGATCTATTTTCCAGGTCTATAGATTTTCCCAGTAAGTATTTGACGTTGTTCTCCAGCTTCTCATTTTTTTTGTTTTGTTTGACTGATTCTTGGGTTCTCTGTGAATCATTCATTTCTATTTGTTCCATCCTGACTTTTAAGGAGTTATTTTCTTCTTTCACAGTTTTTAGTTCTTTTTGTAAATGCCCAATTTCATTTTTAAATGAATTATTTTGCTCTATTGAGTTTTTTTCCATTTCCCTAATTTTTTTTTTTTTGAGAATTATTTTCTTTTTCCAATTCAGAAATTTTATTTTCTTGAGACTTTTTTATCTTTTCCAATTCAGAAATCCTACTTTCCTGTGTTTTTTTAACCTTTTCTAATTCACTAATTTTGTTTCCCTGCATCTCCTGTGAATTCTTTATTTTTTCCAACTCCAATTTCAGGACGTTGTTATTCTCTATCATAACTTCTCTTTCCTTGCCCCATTTTTCTTCGATCTCCCTCAATTTCTTAAGAGCTTCTTCTAGGAGAGAGTTATGTGATGGGGGGCAGGAATCGTTCCCCTTTAGGTTGTTATCTTCTGAATCTTTGCTGTTAACTTCCTCGGGGTTGGGTACCCGCTCTTTCTCTGTATAGAAGGAATCTATAGTTTTTCTAGCTTTTTTGCTCATACTTAAAAAATGTTTTGGGGTCTGTCCCTGGGGTAGGAAATTATTTACTTCTTTACCAGCTTCCTCCCAGACCGGATGGATGCAGCGGCCCCTGCGCCCGCGCTAAGAGAGAGCTCTGGGAGAGAGTTCCCCACCTCCTCCCTGGAAGCGCCTCAGAGGTGATTAGCACTGCTGTGCCTTGAGGGCGTAGAATAGTGAAGACAGCAAGAAGCTCAGCCTATGTGTCCGGGTGGGGAGTGGATGTCTGCAGCAGGTGACGTGAGAAGCCCCTGCGCTCAAACTGGAAGTGTCTGCCAGAAACCGCGGTCCCTAGTTCAAAGGTTCCGCTTCTCTGGGACTTCCTGGAGCTGAGTTCCACTCCCTCCAGCTAAGCTAGGCAGTGTGTGTTGCCTTGGGCCGTATCCACTCACTTGTCAATCTCTTAACTATTCTCAGGTGGTAGCTGAGGCCACACCCCCTGGTGCCCAGTCTACTAAGTCACCCCCAGGGTCCGGGGAAAATCTAATCTGAGTTTTAAAATATTTTGGCTTTCTCTTCTGAACTGCTAAATAATTAGCAGAGAAGAGCTAACAGCCTGTGCCAGATTCCTTTACCTCAGTGGCTTCTCTGATCCCAGAGCCCCTCCCAGCGCAATGGGCGCAGCGTGCCCCTACCCCACCGTCTGTGCTGGTCTTTCTTATTCCTCCCCTGAGAACTGACCTTTCCTGTTGAAACTCCAGATTCTCTTCAGCTGGTAAGTCGTGCTTCCAGTCCTTGTGGTATCTATCAGTCCTGAGCTAATTTTGAGACTTAATTTATCTAATTGGTTGTGAGGGAGTGAGGACGTTCACTGAGTAGTGTGTTTCTTCTCCGCCATCTTGGCTCCGCCTCCCAAGTCCTTTTCTAACCTAAATTTTTTTACAGCTTTCAATATTCTGTTTTCCCAAAAATTTATTTATTTAAAGAAATAGAATAGAAAAAAACAAAAAAGAACATTGTCATATATCCAGCAGAACATCAGGGAGGATTCAAAATATGTAACAAACACTGTTCAAGAAAGTGTGTGTGTGTGTGTGTGTGTGTGTGTGTGTGTGTGTGTGTGTATGAAATTATATTCATGAGTGTCCATCTTTACTTCCTTGTAAATTGTTCTTTTGTTCTCTGCTCTATTTTTAAATTTTATTATTTTCTTTCTCTTTCATCCCCCACCTCCAAGCAGTCTACAATTAAGAAAGGTTATATTTATAAGTATATATCTAAATATATACATACACATAATCACATACACATACTGCCACACACACACACACACACACATACTTTTCCTATCCATGCTGACCCTTTGCATTAATTTTGTTCCTAGACTGTCTTACTATTACTTAATCTTCCCTGATCCATGTATGCTTCCCTAGTCTTCTTCCCTTACCCTTTGCTTCCCTGTCCACACATACCTCCCCCCTCGTTTCTTTATATATTTTTGAGGCTGCTATACCCTTCATGGTATATATGTAGTTTTGCCAATTTAACCCATTCCTAATGGTTTTCAGAACTATGAGTGCTCCACCATCCTCTAATGCCTCTGTTTCTATTTTTCCTCTGTACTTCATTTGTATGACATAATTATTTTTACTTTAACTCTGCCACTATCTTTCTTTTGAGCTGTTGTATTGTTTATGTCAATATTAACCATGCTATAAATTTCACATGTAAAAAAAAATAAACAATTTTTCCACGTTGAGTTCCTTGAAATTGCTCTTTGACATTGACTCTCATATGTTAAATTTTTCTTAAGGTATAGTGTGGTTAATAGAAAGTCCTAAAAATCTGCAAGTTCATTGATTGTCCATTTTTCATATTCATTATTATAGATAACTTTGCTTGTTATGGTATATTTGGCTATAGACCCAGTTCTTTTGATTATAGATATGATTCCAGGACTGGTATTTTTTTTTTTTTTATTGTGACTACTGATAAGTTCTGTGCAATTGTAATAATAGCTCCAGAATATTTGAATTATTTTTTTCTTGTTTCTTGCAAAATTGTCTCTGATATGGGGGTTTCAAAATTTGGAAATAAAGTTCCTATGTGTTTTCCACAAATGATTTCTTTGAGGTAGTAATCAATAGATTTTTTTTTTCTATTTCTACTTCCCCCTCATGTTCTATCATTCCAGGACAATTTTCTTGGATAAAAAAAATCTTGTTCAGATCTTGTTGATCTGTTCTCCAGATCTACATTTTTTCTTATATTTCACATTCTATCTATTCATTCTTTATAACCTGTTTTTTTTTTTTTTTTTTTGTTTGTTTGTTTCTTGGTCTCTAATATCCTCAGTGGCTTCCCCTTGCCCAACTCTAATTTTCAAAGAGTTATTTTCGTCTTTGAGTCTGTATCTCCTTTTCTAGTTGGTTAATCCCCCCCCACTATAATCTTATAGTTTTTCTTGGATTTTTTTATTTTTATTTTTTAAGTTTTCCCTCCATGTCTCTTATTTAACTTCTAAATGCTTTTTTGAGCTCTTTTGATAAATTCTCTTCAGGGAGCCATTTCACTTTACTCTTGGGGTAGGAACTTTTTTTTTTTTTTTTTTTTTTTTTTTTTTTTTTACTTCAGTATCCTCTGAAGATGAATCCTGGTCATCCTATTCCCATAGTATGTTTCTATGGTGGGGTTCTTTCTTTTTTGTGGGTTCATTTTTTAAATAAGAAGTATTAGTGTAAGCACTTCTAATTCCACAGTTGGGTGATAGTACCTCAATCTTCCCTTCAGCTTTACCCTCTGGTCAGGAACCTCAAACCAAGAGCTTCATCCTTCTGTAAGTGCCCATAGCCATCAGCATCCCTACTACCTCCCCCCTCTCCCTCCCTTCCTCTAGAAAGTTACCAGTTTATTCTGCCTACTCTGATTTCCTTAGTTTGAATACAGAATTCAGAATGCCTTTATTTGTTTATTCAGAAAGCAGTGAATCCTTATGAACTGTAATTGCAGAAAAATTAATCATCCTTTGGCCTAATGGAATAAAATTTGAGGTAGGCTTGTCCTACTTTATCACTGGAAATGATACTTAAAATCTTGCTCACTTGGTATCCCTGATAAAGCTTCTATTCTTCTGGTATAGCTTTAGAAAACCAAATATTACCCCAATATCACAAAGGGAAATATGGCCATTATTATTCTTATTTTATGGATGAAGAAAATTGAGCCTCAGAGAAGCCTAATTAGAAAACCAAAAACTTATATTAATATATATGATATATTGATATAACATAATATCAATATATCATATATATATATATATTAAAGCCAAATCTTTTGACTCTAAGTCCAATACTCTTTTTGCTACTCCATTCTCATGGCTTCCAGAGAGACTTGTCCTAGGTTATGGTATTTGCCATGTGTGCATCTTGGTTCCTGAGTTTACATTGGTGGTGCATAAGTTGTTGCCTTTTTTTCACTTCACCTTTCAAAGCAGAATTTTTTCTGTCACACAGCAATGGTAAACCTCTTACATAGTAACAGTAATAATTCCAGAGAGCATAAATACTCTTTCAGAAAAGGAGATCAAACCTTAATTCGATTCTTAACATTCCATTATGTTCTTATATATTCCCACTAGTATTTTGACAAGGCAGCACTTTTGCTATTCTAATGAAATCATTTGAATTCTGCTCCTTACATAAATTCCCCAGGTAATTGGCAATATTATACAAAGACTGATATATCTCCCTTCTCTTCCATCAAGACTGTATGAATGGTGTATTTCTATTGCAGAACATTAGCATAATTTTGATGAAGCATCCATGGCACAACTTATAACAATCCAGTTTCAGGATCCTTAAAAAACCTATCCCTTTAAGGAAAAAAAAGTTTATGTGAATTGGGGAGAAGAGAAAGAGGAGGAAAGCTTAAACTGTTTTCTTAAAAGGAAAGTAAATTGAGATGTGCTTCTTTGGACAATCTTGTGTCTTTGTGCAGCCTTTGAGCACTCTGCAAAGAGTGATCATAGGTTACAAAGTTTCCTTTTGTTTAGGATCCAGTACCTGATTCCCACTATGAATCCTTTGGCTTGTCTTTGGTGATCCTAAAGTTACTACTTTGACTGACCTTTTTCCTTGGAATCTTGCATGCCTACTCTTAATTTTGATATTGAGTGATAAATTCTTGAATTTCATCTTTGTTTCTGGTTAGATGATTCTTATTCCCTCTCTTCCATACTTAGAGCATCTTCCATTGTCCCTATATTTTGACCAACCCTGGTTGGTCTGGATCAGATCTAGATGCTGTGGCTGACGTTTACTTTTTAGTTGCTAATAATTATTTATGCCACTTAATTTTATTCCTCTAAAATGCCAGTGATGGAAATTTGTACAGATCCTGAGGAGATCTGCATTGGATTAGGTTCACTATGTGAAATTCCCTTTCCCCCACTCATTACTGGGTTTTGTGTCAGCAAAGCTGATGAAAGGGCAGATAGCCAAGGGGAATCAGAGCACTGACTGTTGTTGCATATAAATAATTATAGTTGTCATTATAAGATATAGTTATGCATGGTGCAAGTCAGAAGCTGGATTGTTGGGCAGAATTCAATTAAATCAACTAACATGTATTAACAATTACTATGAACAAGATTTTGTTCTGTGATTTAGGGACAGAAAAAGAGGGGGAAATGCTCCTTCTTTCCTTAAAAATATCAAGGATAAATGGTGGTAATGTTATGACATCTCTATTGAATATGATACTAAAGGAGTGTGGTAGATCTAGGAGTCTATATGGTGCAATGGAAAGAATAACTAAATAGGAGCACTAAACATTGAACCATGAGAATCAGATCCCAACTTAAGCATTTACTATATATATGATCTTAGACAAGTAATTTGGTTTCTCTGATTTTTAGTTTCCTTGTCTAAAAAATGAGGGACTAGTATTACATGACCTCTGAATTCCTTCTATGTCAAGATCTATGATTACAAGAGAAATGATAAATGTAAAGAAGATCTGATTAAAGTGTTGAGAAAATTAAAGTGGGAAAAATTGCATTCACTAGAAACATTAGTAAAGGCTTTATGGAGGAAGTAGTATCTGAATTGGGCCTTGGTGACAAATTGGGATGTGCTATCCTATTCTAAGCATGGGGTAATGATGCCAATAAAGGTGTGGAGATAGTTAAGGGTAAAATGAAAATACGAGATAGTCTAAGAATAGTTTAATTTGTCAAAAAGTAAGAATTCTTGAAGGTAGTAAGAGTCCCATATCCATCCGTACTGATGGGTTCTTATTAATCCATCAAAAAGACAAAAGATAAATATGCATAAGTGAAGAGAGTGGGAATGTAACTGAGTAGTACATTTTATAAAACAATGAGATGGGAATAACCTAATAGGGATGCAAATGCTCAGGGTGTAATATGCATGTATTCATTGTTAATTTGATAAATGGAAAGTTCTTACATGTGACTGGATTTGCTATTGGCCTGCTATGACCATATGGCACTGTGAAATGGTTCCCTAGCACTGGCTTGTGATCTTCCCCTCTATTTAACATTTTTTGTCCTTTAACAAAGAGGGGAACCTTTATTTCCATCCATGCTTCTGAAAAATTGGAAATCATTTATTGACAGGTTCTTTTTTATTTCTTCTATTTTTCACTTCCTGACTCCACCTTCATGAAATAGCCATTTTAAAAACTCTAGGTCAAGTGGAGTAGATGAGTTACTATTAATTATTGTGTATCTCCTTAACATCATCTCCTTTCTCTCCCTTGCAAAGCACTTCTATAGCTCACATGATGTTGGCTTGAAGGTCATACTTAAAGCATCAGCTGCTGTTTCACAGCTTGAATTTTAAATGGTCCAGAAGGAGACATCCAAAGCTGCATTCATGTAATATTGCCTCAAATGGAGTATATTTTGCTCAAATAGAAAGGGTAAACCATCATCTGGTCATAGTACTGACCCACCTATAAACACATTTCAAGCAGCTCCACCCACCTACTCTTCCTCAGCTGCTTCAAAAAAAACATGCAGAAATGGCATTTATGGGTTCACAATAAATCATTATGCTTAGTTTTCATTTTTATCTTTGAGAAGCTGAGCAATATTAAATGATGGTGCCCAGGCCATTAAAGTTATTAATTAGAAGAGATGAGAGATTTCCTGTTAAACATTCTATTGCCTGTTTGTTAGACTATGATATGCAAAATTTAATTTATTTGTGTAGGTCTTGAGACTGGAAATGGAAAGTATGCAATTCATATTCTATGCATAATCTTGAAGGAAGGAATTTTCTTATAATAAAAGCAATTTAGAAACTCATTTTCTATCTTCCTTCTAAGCACAGAGATTCAGCAAAGTTCACTGGGTCCTCCTTTTACTCTTTAAACTGTATCCCTCTATTTTATTACCCTTAATACTTATATTGTTTTACTCTAGAGAGGGACTGGATGGACAGCTGTGATTTTCTTTCTCTGCCATTTAAAGCAGTTACCTCCCACACTTAACCTTTTAAAAATTAGATATAGAAGATCATAGATCATAAATTTTTTGATGTGCAAAGGACCTTTACAGTATGGATCATTAATGACTACAGCTGGAAGAGAAAGAATGACAAGAGGTGGAAGGCATTCTCAAACTTAAAATTTGAAAGATTAGCTTTAGGTAAAGGCTATCAGAAATAGAAGGGACCTTAGAATGTAAATCATTCCTCTGTATTTTTTCACTACTATAGGCTAAAAAATTCCCCAGAAATAACTCTCCCTTCTCTGAGCAAGAGGGCCATTCCATCAGCTTTTGGGGTAGAATTAAGAAATTTTGTTCCTAGGGAAAGAAGCAAGACAAGAGTTCTCAACTGTCAGACTCATGGTTCTGTGTGGGTTGGGGAGGGCAAAGAATGTGAGAAATTTGTGCAAAGTAGTTTAAGAGGTTTGCAACCCTGGTTCATCTGGTATCCAACTGTTTTCAATCCAACTGTATCTGATCCAGCAAACTTCTGCTAAGAATTCTTATTTGCAAAGCATTGTACTACATGCTAGAACAAAAACGCAGGGGAAAAAATGGAGTTGCTACCTTCAGGGAGCTTATGTCATAAAATAAATATCTACATCTTATTTTAAGAAATAGAACATATCAATGGCAAATTTACCGAGATTCTTAACTGGTCTAGGAATTTCTTTTTAAAAATGTTGATAATTACACTTCACCATATTTGTTTTCCTTTGCAATTTTTTGAATCTTGTTACATACACAAACACATATATATTCACATACTATACATTCATATTATTTATATATATATATGTATATATGTATATATATATATGTGTGTGTGTGTGTGCAAATTTACACACAAACTGCTATATACATATGTATACTTACAAATATACACATGTATGTTACATGTATAGACAAACTAATGTCTATACATGTCCGTATATAAGAATTTTAAAACAAAGGGAACCTTGATATATAAAAACTATTCAGTTATGTTAAAATCAGGAACATTTTCCTGAGAAGAAAGCCCTTGAGTTTAGTCTTGCAGGAAACTAGGTATTCTAAAAGGTGTAGAGAAGAAAGCAACTCATAATTCAGACATGAGGAAAAGTATACTGAGACAAAAGCAGAAAAATTTGGCCTGGAAGTCTTGTACTAGGTAGAGAAATGTGAATAAGCCTGGATAGAAAGATTGGAGTCAAGCTTAACAATTATTATTTTATGATCTATTCTGGATTGTTAAGTAAAAAGCTACTCTGTCCCTCTCTTATGTTAGGGGATTTATTTTGGCAACTGAATATAGGGTACATTGAGAGAAAAGAGAATAGATGCCTATAATACAGTTAGGAGTACAGTTAGGCTGTACAGGTAAATTGGAGAGAATCTGGATTACAGCCATGTGAGACAAAATAAGGGGGAAGGATGCAAGAGATATGATGGACATAGAATCAAACAAACTTAGCAACTAGTTGCACATGAAAAATAAGGAAAAAGAAAGGATTTTAAAAACTTCCTTTCTTTTTTTCTTTTTCTTTCTTCCTTTCTTTCTTATATTCTTATATTTATTTATTTTTATTCTGAACTTAATAAGTAAAATCATCATTTTTGTAAATGTTATTTGTAATGATGGTCTTAATCCTAGCTTCTACTCAAGCCCTAGAATGTAGGAACTATAATGGCCTACAAAAAGAAAAATATATCTGCCTCTAATTTTTCCACATTCTTTTAGTGGGAGAATATCTGACAAAAAAGTCTAAAGCCTAGAGTGCTGGTTACTCCCTGTGTCAGTGTTCCATTGGAGGACTAGTAGCTATATTTTCTATCCGGGACCCATTTGTTGTCCTCTAATGTTGACCCTGTCTGGAGCAAAGTCCAGATGGTCCCAGGGGAGTTAAAATTCTGAGAAGCCCTAGCCAACTCTTTATTATCCCAACCACATAGAATCCTAGAATTGCAGAATCTTAGAGCTTAAGGGCCTCTCGAGGTCATCTAAGTCTAAACTCTTCATGGGCCAGCATTTTTAAAACAGCAGTTGTCCAGCCAAACACCTAGGGAGAAAAATACAAATAAATAAACCATTAGAATTTAGGGAGAAAAGTCAGAGAGAGAAAAAGAAACAAACAAACAAACAAAAAAACTCAGAATTTTTTTTCCATAGTAAGCATATATTTTCAATTTAAGTAAAATTAACAACTAAAACTACTTTTCTGACTCTTTTCTCTCTATCTCATTCTAAAAGGAAGGGAGGGTTTAGGGAAAGAGGTACCTTCTTTGTATGATATATAAAGCAATGTTACGTTATATATAACTTATATACCTTCCTTATAAGGTAATCGTACACCAGGGTAAGAGTAATCTAGGAGGATCAGGACCTTGTGCATCCAGAGGAAGGAGGGAAGTAGCAGCAGCTTCATTGAAAAATTCACTCCACAAAAGTCTTATTCTAATGCCTCCTTATTGGGTGGCAGTGACCTTAGGTTCTAAAATTCTATAGTAACTTAGGAGAAACTGTCCAACAGATCCTACAATTCCAGAAATATATAGATAGTTGCCCAGTCAACTAAGGATTTGCTTTCTGAAGGCCAGTATAGCGAAATTCAAAGAAGTTCATATATAGTAAGCTGGATAAGGGGCAATAAATTCTTTGGTCATGGCAACATAAGGAAAAGGAAAACAAAAACAAATAGTTTTCAGTTTCTTTGGATCAGATCTTCCTCTGTAATGATGAGTCAAAACTAAGGAAAGGAGGGGGCAATAGTTCTAAGAATTTCAGTTTTTAGACAGTCTATAAACCTTAATAGAATAGACATTTTTCTAAATATGAGATTTGTGTCTAATGGCAATTTGCTGACAGAGTATTAGATAAAATGATATCCATCAATGTTATTATTCTTATTATAAGTAAACTTAAGGGATAAAGAAAGTTGTATCTTAATTGAATGATGAATGAATGAAAAAAGCAATTATAATGCATTTATTATATGCCAGGTACTGTTCTAAGACCTAAGAATATAAATATAAAAAGCAGAACAACCATTGATCTCATGAAGCTTAATATTCTAATAGAGGAAGAAAATTCATATATGGAAGAGGTGAACAGGGAGGGTTATTTGGGTAAAGGGAAATTATAAGTATGACAAATGGGATCATTAGGCGATTGGTTAACATTATCTTTTCTAGAAATAGAAAGATTGACTTCCTAAATATTCTTAGAGGTTGAAGTAGAAAGCAGAGTTCATGATCACTGTAATGATGTGAAGATTTCTGGAGAGCAGCATTATAGCAGGTCTGGATAGGGCTAGATATGTGAATCTGAATCATTCGAAACCCTAAGGGTGACTCACAGATTCTCAGAACTGGTTTTATGTTACATTCAGAGAAAACAAGAAATACCACTCGGACATCTGTCTTTGGAGTATACTCATAAATGGAGGTATATAAAGGTATATAAAGGAGGAATATAAAGTAGCATGTTCATATGAGAGCATAAAGGTAACAGCAATTTATGTGCAGTTAAGATGCAAGGGATTAGAATGTAGAGAAGTTCGGTGAAAATCCTCCCAATGAAGTTAATATGTCATCTAGAAATGGGTGACTTCAGTGCAAAAGTGGGGTTAGAAGAGGATAGTCAAAATAAATAAAATAAAAAGTTGGAAAATATCTCAATATTAAGAAATGAAAAAGGCTAAAGATTCATAAGTCATACAAAAGCCTAGTATCTTTAAGTTTATTTAAGAAGAGAGTGAAGTTTAATTAATATGACAAGGACCAAAATTGAAATAAGGAGAAAAGAGAAGGAAGGAAGGAAGGAATGAAGAAAGGAAGGAAGGAAGGATGGAATGAAAGAAGGAAAGACTGATGGATAGGAGGCAGAGAAACAGGGAGAGTAAAAAGGGAGGAGTTTGGAAGTAAAGTAAAGGAAGAAGAAAGGAAGAAAAATGTCTTAGGAAAAATATGACTGGAACCAATGTGGGAATCACTTTCAAAACAGCTGTATTTGTGGTCTGGACGTCTGAGTAAAGATCAAAATCAATGGCAATTTAGAAGAAAGAATAATAAGGATAAAAGATATGTGGTATATAATTGCAACAAAGCATTGCTACTAGATAAAAAAAGTCATCCAATCAAGTCATCAACCAAAGAGTATTTGTTAAACACCCCCTGTGCACCAAACACAATTCCAAGCACTAGAGTTATCAATAGAAAAATGAAAAGTTAGCTGTCCTCAAGAAGCTTACATTCTATTAATTGTAAAGAAATAAGTAAAGCTTAGACTTCTAGAGGAGAGGAGGGAAGAATTTTTAGATGCAAAAGGATCCAAAAGTGGAAACAATAAATTTTTTGTAAACATCAAGGATTCTAAAGTGTGTGTGTATGTGTGTGTGTGTGTGTGTGTGTGAAGTAGATCTATTTAGCAATATTGTCCATAGATTCTTTCTCAGAATGTTTTTAAATACATAAAATAAAATACAATGCAATTCTTTGTTGTAATTATATGCCATATATCTTTTATCCTTCTTATTCTTTACTTCCAAACTCCTCCCTTTTTACTCTCCCTGTTTTTCTCTCCCTCTTGTAGGCCTATCTTTTCTTCTTTCATTCCATCCTTCCTTCCTTCCTTCCTTTTTTAGATGAAGAAATTAAGGCATAATGATGATCATACCCAGCTTTTATAACCTTTATTTTATACTATTAAACATCTTTAAGGTTTATAAAGTACTTAATAAGTGTCATCTCATTTGATCCTACATATGAGGTAGGTGCTATTATTAACTCCATTTTATAGATGTGGAAACTGAGATAAACAGAAGTTTGTCCAGAGTCACTCATGTAATAAATATATGAGGGCAAATAAAAACTCATCTTCCTGACTCCAGGTCCAGCATTCTATCCTTTGTGCCAGCTAACTAGCTAACTTCACAAAGTTAAGTGATATGTCTAGGGTCACACAGCTAGCAAATATCTGAAGTGAAATTTAAACTCAAGTCTTCCTGTCTGAAGATCAAAAACTCTATCCACTGTGCTACTTAGCCATCTAATTGAACAAGGTTCCTGAACTTGCCTAAGGTACCCTATGTAGAAAACATTAGAGAAGGGATTTGAACTTCCTACACTAAAACCAAAACCCTTTCTATCACTTAAGATCTTTCAAGTTGTATGTCTATCCCTTAATCAGTTAAGCAATAAATATTTATTAATCACATGCTGTGACCTAGGCACATACTCAAATCTGATTCCTCCCATGAAGAGCTAACAAAATATTAGAAAAATTAATACTGTGTATGTATCAGTAAATACAAAATCAGTAAAAAGTCATTAGAGTACTGGGGAATGTACTAACCACTGGGATACTTCAAGGACAGGAAAATAGACTGAACGTTGTAAACAAGATTGCTGGTTATGGGATTGTATTATCATCAAGAAGCTCCTGTATTTCATTGGCCACTGACTCCTCCTCAGGGTTTAGACTCTCCCAACTCCAAACAAGTCCTCTAATAATATGAACTGGCTCAACTTCTTTAGCCAGAACTAGTTTTCTGCTTGACACATGATGACAGGTTCAACTTTGAGGAATTTGCTTAGAAATTGGGAAAAGGATCAGGCAGCCTCATGGGGGGTAAAGTATCATTTTAAGGCATGGAAATGCTTTAAGCAGGAGTTAACAGCATCAAATTAGAAAAAGAAAATTTAAGCTAGGGAACAGGAAAGATCTTCTAATGGCAACATTTTATTAGACTTTGGAATGATCTTCCCCTCAGCAGTTACCATCATTCCCCTCATTTAAAAAAGTCATCCAGAGAAAGCCAGATACTTATTGGGAGGTGCTGTCAGGGGAGAGAGATGAGGTGCCTACCTGGAATGTAACAGCTTTTTCACATTTTAAAAACAGGCCTATGTAAAGCAATTATAAAGACTCCATCCATTATAAAAAAGTCTTTTCTAATAACATTATATATGAATAAGTCGTTAGGGTCCCAGTTGCCCTCTGATGGATGTGATTTTGGAACACAGGTTGGGGAGCAGGGAAATTGGAGAAGTTTTAGAGTTGGTTCTCATTGACCTTTCTCTACCAGGTGATAACTCTTCTCCACCTCCTGCTCCCACTACCACCCCCAGTCACTGCATTCTGTTGAGACTCAACATTACAGTTTTGCTCTCCCTGCCTTGCACCCCCAGCATGAGAGCAGAACTGGTAATGGTTTCTTCATCTTGTGCTATGTTGCTTTGCAAAACGATGCTACCATATGTGCTGCTGTATTGAAATAGCAGATGCTGTGAACTTACAAAGTGGAAAAAAGGCAGGAATACTGTACCATTTGCAAATAGGTTTTCTGGGGAAAAGCGGATTTTCTTGCAAGGTTTTGGATTTCTCTCAACCATTCCCTTCCTAATTACAGGCAGACCTGATAGGCTGAGTGCTTACTGGTTCTATCTCAGACAAGCTTAATAGTTTGGCTCCATAGCTTTTAAATATGTTTATGTGAAATGGCTTTTCATGCCATTAGGGAGCTGGGATGGTCCCTCCAACATAAGGAAGAGGCTGGGCAAACAGGCAAAAAAAGCTGCAATGATAGACACAGGTCTCAGCTTACATCTGAGGTGAAAATAAGCAAATACAGGCCACAATAGGCAGACCCTTAGGAAAATACCTGAATTTTTCAGTGAAAAGTCATTAAATCCTTCCAGGTTCTCAACTGTATGTTAGAATAAATTATTTTTAGCCATTTCTTTCAATATCCTTTATATTATTGATCTCTAGGGGAAAACACTATGTTCCTTTCAGGGAACTGAGTAAAATCTGTTATAAAATTAGAATTAGAATCAGTTAAAAAACTTGGGTTCAAATTCTAACTCCCCTGCTTATTACCTCAGTGAGTCTAGACAAGTGATGTCACCTCTTTGTTATGACATGCTAGAATATGTTCTAGGGGAAAAAAAACAAAAACAGGACTTTGTTTTTATTCAAATAACTACAAACTAGAGTGAGGCTCTGTGACAGTCTGGGACTAACACTTTTGCTGCCCCTTAACCTTTCCAACTTGAAGTTTTACTAAACAAACTACCTGGGGTCCACCTCCCCAACAATGTTACCTTTTAATAAAGTATGCACTTATGCATACTTCGCACATACATACATACATATATAAATATGTATATGTGTATATATAATATACTTATATATGTATGTACCTGTGTATCTATGTGTACACATGTACATAAATGCTCAAATCTTAAATGTTAGTTTTTTAGTAATTTGTTCTTGGACAAATTTGTTTGTATGTGTGTGTGTATGTGTGTGTGTGTGTGTGTGTGTGTGTGTGTGTGTGTGTGTGTAGCATATACATGCACTTTTCCTTAGAATCTAAGAACTTTTTCCTTCTACTTCAACTGAAATATATAATATAATACTCTGCATAATATTGCTGAAAGGAGGTAAATTTAGAAATCACTTAAAGAATTCCAATGTGATCCTTGGGATGTGAACACATTTCATCTTTGTGAACCCTGGGGGAACCCATTTCATCTTTGTAATTTCTTTTAAAATTGAATTTATTTTTAAATATATCCCTACCCCTGTTTCTTCAATGATAGTTCTCTGGTAACAAATTCTTTAAAAGAAAAAAAGCCAGCAAAATTACTGACATCAGTCAATCAAGTAGCATTTATTAAGTGTTTATTTTTGCCAGGCTTAGCACAGTTATCAAGAACCAGGGAAACAAAGAGAAATTAAAAATTAAAAATAAAACAAACCAAACTTAAAACAAACAAACAAAAAATAGTGTTTACTGTCTTGCTTTCAAGGAGCTCACAATTTAATGGGGTGATAAATTTCTAAGTGTATACATGATAAATTGGGCAAAATAGCAGATGGGAGACAATATAAGATTAAGGAAGACTAAGAAATACTTTTACCATAAATGAGTCTTTAACTGATACCTTGAGGAAACTAGGAAAGCTAGCTAGTGGAGATAGAGAGAACTTTACAGGCATGGAGCCGACAGAAAAATATTTGAGTCAGGAGATGAAGTCTTGTGTATGAAGAAGAGTACTCTACATCCAAAGTCCCTCAACTCTCCAAATAAATGTTATTTACAATATTATATATGTGTGGGTAATTTTTCAGCATTGACGATTGTAAAATCTTTTGTTCCAATTTTTCCCCTCCTTTCCCCTACCTCCTCCCCCAGATCGCAGGTAGACCAATACATATTAAATATGTTAAAGTATATGTTAAATACAATATACGTATGTATATATATATATATATACATATATATATATATATATATATGTATATATCCGCTACATGAGAAGAATTGGACTTTGAAATAATGCACAATTAATCTGTGAAGGAAATCAAAAATGTAGGCAGACAAAATAGAGGGATTGGAAATTCTATGCAGTAGTTCACACTCATTTCTTTCACTGGGTATCTGGTTCTATTCATTACTGAACAATTGGAACTGATTTGGTTCATTTCATTGTTGAAGAGAGCCATGTCCATCAGAATTGATCATCATATAGTATTGTTGATGAAGTATATAATGATCTCCTGGTCCGGCTCATTTCACTCAGCATCAGTTCATGTAAGTCTCTCCAGGCTTCTCTGTAATCATCCTGCTGGTCATTTCTTATAGAACAATAATATTCCATAACATCCATATACCATAATTTACCCAACCATTCTCCAATTGGTGGACATCCACCCAGGTTCCAGTTTCTGGCCATTACATAAAGGGCTGCCACAAACATTCTTGCACATATGGGTTCCTTTCCCTTCTTTAAGATCTCTTTGGAATATAAACCCAGTAGTAACTGGATCAAAGGGTATGCACCAAAGAAATTTTTTTGGGGGGTTTATTCTCAAGTTTTTTCAAGGTCAAGTTTCTGTACTTATTATTTTTTCCATGCTGTCATATTTCACCATTATAATTTGTTTAGCCACCCTGCCCATCCTGCTATTGATAGGAGAAATCAGATTATTAGAAAGGCTTTTCCTTCTATCAAGCAATAATCTTTCTATTTAACTTCACTCTATTAATTTCAGGAGCCAAAGACAATGAAAACACTGTTCAAATTAGACACAATTTGAAAGACATTTATTAAATATCCAAGAAGTTGCGTAAGCTACATCTAAGCCCCAAATAACTAAGAAACAAAATGAGAATAGGGTCTTTGTATTCTACTGAACTGAAACAAAATATAATCATACAAACAAAAAAATGACAAGTGATTTTAGGAGGAATAGAGGTCAATAAACTTCAAGTCTCAAAAAACATTTTACATTTAAACAGACACCTAAATTAAAGGCAAGGATTCTATGTGGAATGAGAAATGTTTGCTTTTTTTTTTTTTTTTTTTTTTACTTTTTTTTGTATCCCCAGTGTTTGGTACAGTTGAACTAATGTAGAAAAAATCATCAACTAAAACTTTATGATTGAGAAACAACTTGTGGACCTAGATGGAATTGGTTATGTGATTTTTTTTTTTTTCTATTTTAGTTCAACTGTACCTATGTAAGCATGAAGGTGATAGATGATAGGAAAGATCTAATTATTATGCTTCATTAATCAGAAATATGATAAGGGATTAGGGATTCAAGAGAAACATAGTATAAATTTAATTGATTGATCAAGGAGTCAAAATGTGGAGAAAATGATAGAAAAACTAGTCCAAGGGAAAAGAGTCAAGCAATTGGAGTTCATGTTAGAGATGGGGTGCTGTTGTGTGTGGGAAGGGAAAAGGAGAGGTTAAAAGCTAAAAGATTATGGTTGGATAAGGGGATTTCAGAGTCCTTGAACATTAAGATGGTGCATTTGTAGGTGATAGAAAGAGCAAGAGTATGATCATATTTGTGTGGAGCTGAGGTTAGGTGGAGGAGTAAGCTGAGGAACTGAGTGGTTAGATTATCATATATCAAATCATATATTCAATCTAAGATACACAGTCCATGTAACTCCCATGTCAATATCACCTTTCCTAATAGACATGGCTTTCAATATTCAGTTATAGAATCTTCTTGGTAGTGATCTTCTTCTTCTCTAAAAAGTTGTAGAAATCCTGCAGGATCAACTAGCACTCAGATTAAAGATCTCTTAATTTTTACAGCTATCAATTTTGCCACCAGAGCTAGAAATATGCATCTCTCAAATTTTTAATGTTATCTTTGATCAGTGAAAGAAAGACAATTATGAAAAAGAGAGCAGAGACTTATGATCCAGTCTAAAGCTCACCTAGACCTAGTTCTAGCTACCATGCATTTTTACAGGCACCATAGAGATGGAAATTGCTAACAAGAGAAAAAGAAAGCCTCTTTTTCCCTTTGCTGGAAGTCTAACAGGTACTGCTGCATCTAGGTGATCCCCAAAGAATTTCAGCTCACCAAGAGGGAGGGGAATTTTCCAACCTTAGTATATATATTCTACGATAAGGGACAACAAAGAGCTACTAATCTCATATGATTTTTAGCTTAGGACCAGAGGAGGGACCCAGTGCCATAGAACATAACATGTCTCCAACTAATAAAGAAGTGTCTCTGTCTAGAAATCAGAGATTTTCTCTTATTTTACATATTATAAAAACAGACACAAAATAAATAGTATTTATATGAGCTGAACAATTAGGGGAAGAATAATAACTGAGAGAATGAGGAAAGAACTCAAGATAGGTGACACTTGAAGTGATACTCAAAGTAGGCTAGAAGAACTCTAAATGTTTGATTGAGAAGTTTATATTTTATTTTCTGCCATGCATGAGATGCCTAATAATAAGCTCAGTGACCTTGGATATAAAACCACATGGCTTGTTTTGGGAAAAGTACAAGAACATGGAAAGAGAATCTGTGACTATTAAATCCAGACTGTGAACAAAAACAATATTCTGAGAACTTAGTACTAAAGCATCTCTAGCTATGTGATACCTTGGAAAAATTTGTAGGTAACGGGTAAATAACCTGACTTGTAGTTAGGAAAACCTGAGTTCAAATGTGGCTTCAGTTATTTATTGTTTGTGTCACTTTGGGCAAATCACTTAATCTCTATCTGGGTTTCCTCATTTGCAAATTGGGGATAATAAAAGCACTTCATATGCTGCCTGGCAGTATACAAATGTTACTGTTATTAATCGCTATCATTATCACTATTATTATCTTCCACTGTTAAAGGAAAGGGGTTGTGCTTCAAAATCTCTGAGGTTTTTCCAAAATCTCATATTTTATATGCAATGTTCTGAAGTCCCTTCTAGAAGTCATATTCAGTAGTATATGTTCTAGGTGTCTTCTGTCTGATAGTATAATTTCTATTTCTCTGGTTTTCTGAAAAATAATTTAATCAACATTCACTGACTGTAGACAAGGAAAGAAATGAATATTATTCTCCAGGGCTTCAAACAAACAAACAAAAAAAAAATGATCTGATTCTGTTGAAGACCTGAAAAGGCCCATTCAAATTTTCTGAAGAAGGGAAACATGATAGAAATTTTTTTCTTGTGTATGTTCTTCAATTCTGAAGAATTTCTTTCTCATTCAAATATGCTCCTTGATCAGTGGCAACATCCAGGGAGCAGCAGGACCCCTAGTTAAACAAGTAGAAGTTTGATAAATACTTCCAGTAGCCAGTGTTGCTGCAGATGGAACAGCATGACCATTCAGCATAGTGTTGTCTAAATGTTTGAAGTTTCTTAAGATCTCTCTGCTACATTAACTTCATGAAATCTCCCATCAAAGGGACTCCTTTGGAGTCACTGCAGGACTGATTCTGTCCTAGTCTTATTACAATGCTTTAAAACACTGAGTATAATCCATTCCCTTAGAACGCACAAAAATACTACCTAGAGAATTAAATATAGCATGCTTCTAACCTTTCCCTTTTTTGATTCTTTTATCACCTATTGCCTCTAGGATTGTATATGTATGTGTATATTTTTCTGACTATATATATAATATATATATATATATATATATATATATAAACATATATGTATATATACACATATATACACATCTACATAATTTTTCCAATGAGGGGTCCAAGATTCTTCATGATTTTACTCCAATTTAACTTCCCACTTTTATTTGATTCTATTTTTTTTTACACTGTCCACAATGTAATTATTCTGTCCACACTGAATTATTATTGTTCTGCCATCATAGTACAGGGGAAAGAATGATGAGTCTGGAATCAAAAGTCCTGGCTTCTTGTCTTCCCTGTGCTATTTATTCCTTATGTAATCTAGCCCAAATAACTTAATATTCCAGGGACCCAATTTACTTCATAATCCAAATGTAAGGAGTATATGGGGTTTAGAGGGGAGGAGGAAGAAGAGAATTGAACTAAATAAGGCCTCTGAAATTGCTATGCCTTTATTTGTTCTAGCTCTAACTTTATCTCCTTCCAGATGAGAAAATCAACAACAAATAAGAGAGATCCTTTGATCTCCTGTTTTTATGTATTCTGAAAAATTGTCATCCACCCTAGTATTCTATTCTCTCTCCATATGTTGAAACCTTTCCCTTCCTCTAAGTCTGTGTTCATGCCTCTATCTTCTCTATGAAGACTTTGTTGAGATCCACAGGTGAAAGTTATTTCTCTTTTCTTAAATTTTCTTGAAATACATGAACTAGATCTCTTTTTTAGACCTATTCTAATCTACCTTAAGGCAAGCTTGTCTTTGAAAGTATGTTTGCCTCTTCTAACCAAGTAATTTCCAACATCCTAGAGGACTGGGACTGGGTTATTTTTAATTTTATTTCTTTTAAAAACACAATAATAATGATCAACTATAAAAATAACAAGCATTTGTCCAATACTTTATAACATCTTAAAGTGCTTCATATGACATGTCATTTGATTCTCATAACAATCCTGTCAGATAGGTGCTATTATTATCCCATTTTATAGTTGAAAACTAAGGCTGAGAGAATTCAAGTGACTTGACTAGGGTCATACAGTTAGAAAGAAAGAATGTAAGGTAGGATTTGAATTCAGCATTTGCAAGTGTTAGTCCAACATTCTATCTGCTGTACCATCTACCACATTAACACAATTGTATAGAACTTTCAAATTTAGAAAATCCTATTAATCTACAGAATGGATTGTGCTAATGTTTTTCTATTTATTATTATTATTATTATTAAAACTTGAATCAAAATGATCTTTCCAGATCTGTTCCATGTCACTTTGCATGCTGTATGATCTGGCCAAAGTAGACTGTTAGCCACTCTCTGAACTTAGCATTTCAATTCCAATTATCAAGTATTCCCATAGGTAATCTCTCAGATTTGAAATATACTATTTGCTGGTGCTTTCTGCTCAGAATCTTCCTCTTTTATCTTTTTTGCTGTCTCTCTCTTCCTGTTTGAGTCTCTGTCTTTCTCAGTCTTTTAGTCTCTGTCTCTCTATATTGGTCTCTCTGTTTCTGTCTTGTGTGTATATATGTGTGTATGTGTGTTTATGTGCCTTACCCTTCTACCTCCTCTCCCCACCACTTGTCATCATATATCCCTTCAAGAGAATGTAGGCTCCTCAATGTTAGGAAGTATTTATTTTTTGACTCATTATTCCCAAGGCCCAAAAGAGTTCTGGGACCTAATAGCAAGTATTTCATAAACATGAGGAGATTTGAAATTTAAAAAAAAATAATTTCAAGTGAAAAAGGAGGTTTAGGGAGAAGTGCTATGTTGAAGTTCAGACAGTTAAAAAGGGTCACAATTGGAATTTAAACAGAGATCTACTTATTTCAAGGTCTTCATTTGAAGATGCATTCCAAGCATTCAGTACAGGTTCTTATATGTAGCAAGCCCTTATAAATTTTGATATGAATGGGAATTATGCAGAAAAAAATGAAAAATGGCTTTAATAGCATATTACTTTTGACATTCCATGCATCTTTACTAAAAAAATTTCCTTTTCATCAAGCATCAGGTTCATTATAAAAAGAATAATTTATTACTATCTTAGCCACCCAATGATTTATTTTCTTCTCTCTCTTTTATATTGTAATTTCCTTTCCCTCTTCTACCTAGATAATAAAAACTTGAGTTTTTGAGAGTTTGGGTGACACAATCATTTTCATATAGATGGTAACGTAGGATTTGAATGTTTCTCCCATGCATTAAATCTATCATGCTATCAAGTCATGGTAGCAAGTTGCTTGGAAGATAGTCATTTCATACAAGCACCAGACATTCAGTCTACTGAAAATACCATTTCTAATGTCCATGTCAACTTAGAAGAGGCCAAGTAAAAGTTTATGTAAGATAGTCTTTTCACCAAAGTTAAATAATAGAGTTGCTAATGCTTTGCTTTCCATTGAGAAAACAGAAGCTCTTCATTATGTGTGTTGTGATAGCAAAAAAGACTGGATGGTGGTGAATCTCAGTTTATATCATGGCTCTACCACTTTGTACTTGGGCAACTCTGGGCAATTCTATTCATTGCCTTAAATTTCTCTGGAAATCTGAGGGTGGATTTTAATATCTAAGTTAAAACTTCTTAAACTGTAGGTTGTAACGCCATATGGGGTCTTATAGCTAAATGTGGGGCTTGCAAGATTATGATTTATTATTAGTAAATGCTTCATTTGTATACATATTTTATATATCTATATACCCAGAGTTGCATAACAATTTCTTGGGTGAAAATGGATCACAAGTGGAAAAAATTTAAGAATCCTTGTTTCTAAGGCACCTGCTAGCTCAAATTTATGTTTCTATCATTATTTTCTTATAGTCTTTATTCTAGTTGGTCATTAAATAAGGGAATAACATACCGCAATAAAAGAATGATCCTGAAAACAGCAAATTCTATCATTATAGGGGCCTGAAAGCCTGTGCTCTGCATTCCAATTTAGCTACAAACAGCTGTGATAGAAAATTGGTCATTCATGAAAGCAGAATGACTAATACCCTCCCCTATTTGAAATAGGAAGATGTATGTCAGGATTGTTTTGTTCAGCTCAACTATATGCTGCTCTCTTCAGAGAAATCAAAGAAGTTTCAATGAATGCATTTGCTAAAATTTATGTTACCATTAGGGACAACCAGTTACCTTAAATGGGGAAGCAACTCAACAAGACAAGCCGTGATCACTGTAGTGATCACAAAGGCCCTAGAAAATCTTATATATCTACCTAGAAGTGCTGTAATAAGAAAATGGCCTCAGCCTATATTAGAAATCCTATTGAAACTTAAATCCTTCCAACAAATATGTCCTAGATGCCTCATTTGTAAAATGGGGATAAAACACATATCATCTCCCAAAGTTATGGTAAGATTCAAATGAAGTGATAATTGTAAAGTGCTTGGCACAACTCTATAACAATTTACCTATATCTATAATTAATATTAGTGGTAATAAGAAAAAAAAAAACATTTTATTGGATCTTAAAGTTTGCAATGTATATTTTACATGCACTCTCTTTGACAGCCTTGTAAGATAGGTATTGTTATTATATGAGGAAATTAAAGTTCAGATTAATCATAACTTGCCTAAGGTTAAACAGCTAATAAATATTTGAGATAGGATTTGAGCCCTGTAAAACTAATAGTCTGTCCACTAAATCACACTGCCTCATTACATTGTAGTAAACATTTTTCTAGACACTTGGGCTATACAGAAATATACTTCCCTCAAATACTTTAGAATCCAACAGAATACAGGCACATTCACAGGTGTATATGATGCAGAGAAGAGTGAAAGATTTTCAAAGTGAAATGAAAAAAAAAAAAAAAGATCACTTTTATTTCATGGGAAAGGGTTGTTCAAGATGGTTTTATGGAACAGACAGAATTTCAATTGGGCCTTCCTGACTTCTTTACAAGGAATTAAAGTTGATCCACTGTTTAGGCTGACTTAAAGATGAGTCTGTTACATGATGGTTCTCTTAAGTCCTTGTCTCTTATAATGTATGTAAAGTATATATAACATATACCTATGAGTTTTATATATATATGTATATATATATATATATATATATATATGTATGTGTATAGATGTACATATAAACACAGATATATAATCTCCGTATGTATACATGTATGTGTTACAACTAAGTAATGAAGAAAGCAAATAATTTGATTTTAAGACTTTATCATGATGAAGTAACTACAGTTAGCATTATTTATCAATCAAAAAATATTTACCAAATTTCTTCTCTGTGCTATACTTTGAACCAAGCACTGAGAATACAAAGATAAAAGTGAAAAAGGCCTTACTTCTAAAAGATATCTGAGTGGGAAAAGGAGTAGCATATAATAGGTATGTTTAAATGATTAAATAGGTACAGATTTTTGAGAAGATGACACTGGCAGCTTGACCTGAATCTCAAATGAAAACATGGCTTCAAAGAGGCAGACATAAGAAAGAAGAAAGTTTCTGGCATGCAATGTTATATGCCAGGCAAAGGCTCAAAGAATGGAGATTATATAAAAAGGACAGCCAATGGGCCAACATAATTGGACTATATCGTAAACAGAGGGAAATCAA
Organism: Sminthopsis crassicaudata; assembly: GCF_048593235.1. Classification (NCBI taxonomy): domain Eukaryota; kingdom Metazoa; phylum Chordata; class Mammalia; order Dasyuromorphia; family Dasyuridae; genus Sminthopsis; species Sminthopsis crassicaudata. The sequence continues at coordinate 204,137,280 of NC_133618.1, read as the reverse complement.
GCACAGGATTAGACATGAAATACCAGAGCAAGTTGTGAAGAACTTTGAATACCAAATAGAGGAATTTATATTTGATTCTAGAAATAATAGGTATCCACTATGTGTGTGTGTGAGAGAGAGACAGAGAGAGACAGAGACAGAGATGGAGAAAGACAGAGATAGAGAGAGAAAGAAAGACAGAGAGACAGAGAAAGAAAGAGAGAAAGAGACAAAGACAGAAACAGAGACAGAGATAGTGAGAGACACAGAGAAAAAGAGTGAGACAGAGAGAGAGAGAGATTGGGGGTAATGGTGTGATGGTTAGAGCTGACTCTAAGAAAATCACTTTGGCAGTTATGTGGAGGATAGATGGAAGAAAAGTAATTAAAAGGGCAACCAATTAGAAGCCTATTACAGCAAGAGGTAAAAAGGGCTTGTACTAGGATGACATTTACATGGATGTTTTAAAAGAGATTTATCCAAGAGTTACCAATTATATAAATCTGGGAAACTAGAAGAATAGTGAAACCTTTGATAATAAGTAATAGAAAGTTTGTGAGAGATAGATTTTGGAAGAAAAGATATTAAGTTCTATTTTTACATATTGGTTTGAGAGGCCTATAAGTCATCCAATTCAAAATGTCTAGAATATGGTTGATGATAAAGGACCAGCGCTAAGGAGAAAGTAGATTTGTATATATAGATCCAGGAATTATCTTCATAGAGATAACAATTTTAGAGGATACAGAAAGAACAGAGAAAGGAACCTAGCACAAAATTTTGTTATATATCTACAATGAGTTAGATCTGAAGAAACAGACAAGGAAACTAAGAAGGCACTATTAAGGATGCAAGGGGTGGATCCTTTTCAGTGCCTTTGGGATTGACTTTGTCCCTTAGGTAAAAGCCTTCCTTTATCTAAGGCTTAGTTTTCTTATCTATAAATTGAAGATCTGGGATTTCCAGTTAATCTCTCAATTCTTAATCCTATGTCCTATCTAGAACTTCTTCTCATTGTCCCACCCAGTTGCAAAGCATTTGGGAGAGAATGGTGGAGGATGTTGGTTCAGGAAAATTAACATTAGGAAGCTTACAAACAGTGCTGTGGATTACAGACTGTTTTGAATGGTTGGCTTGAACTGTCAGCACATTAAAGAGAGGAATGGACCAAAGCTGCTCTGAACAGATGTTGACACTGGAAGCAGGGATGCTGGGCTCCTTGGCCTGTGGCTATGGAAGCCCAGCTGGGTAAGGGAGACAGGCTACATTCATGGCAGCCCCCTGGGCTTCTCGCCCCCATGCAGGTAGGCAGCTATTGAGAAGCAGGAAGATGAAAGCCTGCTTTCCAGCTGTCACCTGCTGAGTGGGCCGCAGCCTGTCCAGAAATGTCATGTTTGGCAGCTGGTTAAGGATTCCTCCCATTGGTGTTGGCACACAGTTCTCCTAGTGCTCTGGAAAAAAATGCTTATACTGGGGTTTCCTAAAGAAACGCCATTAAAGGAAACGTTGGGCTTCTGGCTAGTGGCACATCAAAATGAGGTTAAATTGGCAAATTTCTGATTCTCAGGCTCCTGCTGATGGTTCAGTCCTTTAGAAATGTCAAATTCTAGTTACTAAGAAGTAAAGATGCACATGTGTATGTATGTATCTGTCTGTGTGTGTGTATGTGTGTGTGTGTGTGTGTGTGTGTGCACTTGATGAAGGAAGGCCTTTTTTTTTTTTTTTTCTTATCTACTAGGGAAGAAGTGAGAAATCAGGAGAATGTTTTCTAGGAAAGTGGAAAATGAGAGGGCTGAGTTGTTCTTATGACAAAAATAGGTCATACATTCAAAGAAAAAGAAAAAAAATATATCTAGAGAGCATTTCTTTCTTCTTATGACAAAACATAATTCTTTTTGGGGTGAGAAGTACTATATGAACTTGTCTTTTCTTTTGGATGCCTAGTTTCTTTTAAGAATCAGCTCAACTATCACCTTTTCCTTATCCCTTGGAAACTAGGATCTCTTTTTCCAGTCTACTTTGTATTCATTCAACATATGTCCGGTATATACTTATATATGTATATTTTGTTTCCATTATTAGAATATAAGTTTCTTAAAGGAAGAGATTTCACTTTTGTCTGATCTACTAAGTAGTAAAGATGCACATGTGTATGTATGTATCTGTGTGTGTGTGTGTGTGTGTGCTTGATGAAGAAAAGCATGTTTTTTCTTATCTACTAGGGAAGAATCAGGAGAATGTTTTTCTAGGAAAGTGGAAAATGAGAGGGCTGAGTCGTTCTTATGACAAAAATAGGTCATACATTCAAATAAAGAAAGAAAAAAGATATCTATAGAGCATTTCTGTCTTCTGATAAAACATAATTCTTTTTGGGGTGAGAAGGAGCATATGAACTTGTCTTTTCTCTGGAATCTCTAGTTTCTTTTACAAATCAGCTCAACCATCACCTTTTCCTTATCCTTTAGAAACTAGGATCTCTTTTTCTAGTATACTTTGTATTCATTCAATATATGTCCAGTATATACTTATATGTGTATATTTTGTTTCCATCATTAGAATATAAGTTTTGTAAGGGAAGAAATTTCACTTCTGTCTTTGTATCCCTGATGCTTAGTATGGTGTCTTGTACACAACAGATATTAGGTGGCTTAGGGGAGAAAGTGCTCAGCCTAGAGTTAGGAATTCATGAGTTCAAATCTGATCTCAGATTTTTACTAGTTGTATGACCCTGGACAAGTTAGTTAACCCTGTTTGTCTCATTTTGCTCAGAAGTTAAATAACTAGAGAAGGAAATAGCAAACGGCTCCAGTATCTTTGCCAAGAAAGCCCCAAACTGCAAAGCAGTTTGAAAAAGAATGAAACAAATGGTCCAAAGAATAGAATATTCAAAAAGTGCAGAATGATGAAATGAACCATAGATTTGGATCCTGAATTTTGAGTTCAAATCATTGCCTATTACTTACTCACTGATCCATGATGTGGCATCTCAACTCCAATTTTCTGTAAAGAAGCAGGGAGAAATAGGAATAAAATTTTGGAGACAGACAATGACAAAGGAGAATGAATTTTATTTGATAGCCAATGAGGTTTCATGAGAGATTTTGAAGAAAAGAAGTATGAAATAGTTATATCTAGTTACAAATTATGTCTTGGGGACATGAAGGATGGATTGGACAAGAATGTCATTTTGACACAATAAGTCATGGGAATTGAGTATATTTAGTAACTGAAAAATTAGGACATTTGTGGTAATATCAACATGTATTTTGAAACCTATGTTTAGTTTGACAGCTGTTTGTCAAAAAGTCACTGAACTCATTAAGGAAGAAAAGGAGTCAGAAGATAATAGCTACTAGAATCTTAATTGAGTAATGTATTTGGTTTGAATGAACCTCAAAGTTATTGAGTAATGGTGTTATAAGTGAGATTTTAAAGTGAAGATCATGGAGGGAGCCATGCCTTGGTGAATCCCCAAAGATGGAATTAGTAGGAAAAGGAAACATTTAAAATGAAAGTATTTGTTATATATGAATCAGATGAATATTCCAGATAACATAGCAGAGGGGAAGGAAGAAATAATATTGATGAAATGTGGCATCTCAACTCCAATTTTCTGTAAAGAAGCAGGGAGAAATAGGAATAAAAGTTTGGAGACAGACTGAATGCCAAAGGATAATGAATTTTATTTGATAGCCAATGAGGTTTCATGAGAGATTTTGAAGAAAAGAAGTATGAAATAGTTATATCTAGTTACAAATTATGTCTTGGGGGCATGAAGGATGTATTGGACAAGAACGTCGTGTTGCCACATTCCATTCACAGGTATTTTGTATTATTTCTTGTGCCTATCCTAAACTTTCAAACTAGGAAATTGTGACCTATAAGTAAGACTCTTGGGACAAATAACATTTTGGGGTGGTAGAGGAGACTTTTTTACAAAGACATTTCTGACCGTTTCTGCTATTATATTTGGAAACTCTCTCCAAGATAGTATTTTCCCATAGTGTCTGGGATGGAGAGAGTAAACCTAGAAAGAAGGAAGCCACAGTGATGATATCCTGGGAGAAATTCCCTGAGATTGTCCAGGAAAGGAAGTCAAGGCAAGGCAAAGGATTGATATTTGGTGTAGGGAGGCAGGTGGAGAGGGAAGTAATTCCCTCTCATGTTGTTGCCTGAGGCAAAACCTCAGTTTTCACTTACTAATTATAGATTTGGACAAAGATAATTTGGACAGAGTGGAAAGAATGCAATATTTGAATTCGAGAGACCTATATTAGCTACTATTTGTGTTACCCTGAACATGCCAGTTTCTTCTCTGTTAGTATCGGTTCCCACATATATAAAATGATCCTGATTATACTTGCAGTTTCTACTTCATAGAGTTGTTTTGAGAAAAATGTTTTGTAATTCTCCAACTAATATTAATAGCAACATTCCACCCCAGACAAGTCAAGCCTGCCCATCCACTATTTGTCTGATCATTGAACCTTCTGGCATAGTCAATAAAATGCTGCATTTGGAGCAAAGCCTGAGTTTAGATCCAGACTCAGAAACTTTACTAGCTATATGATCTCAGGAAAATTACTTAACTTTTTCCAGTCTCAGTTTTCTAATCTGTAAAATGAGTATAATATTAGCATTTACCTTGAAGAGTTATTGTGAAGATAAAATAAGATAATCAATGTGAAATACTTTGTAAACCTTAAAGTACTACATAAATACTCAGGTAGCTTATCTACTGGAGGAAAATGGCAAAGGAACTTCAAAGATAGAACGAAATGAACAGAAGTTGAAAAGTTAACTGAAAGAAAACATTGACTGGACAAAATGCTTTGTAAAATGACATTTGGACAGCTTCTTGCTTTCTTCTTGCTAAGTATAACTGAAAATGACATATTTTAATGAAATCCATAGCTCTTTTGGAGGACTCACTTTAATCAATACTTGAAATTTCCTTCCTAACCAAATTTGTTAATAGAACTACCTTTAAATAGCAAAATTGACTGGATTAAATGTTTATCTCCTGAAGGTAGAAGAGGAAATGAGCTCTGAAATGATTCAAGTGAAGCAGCCAATGTGGGGAAGAGATAAGAGAGTAGGATAAGTACAACTGGTTTACTCAGTACCTCTAATGAAGAGTTGACTGTATAGCATTAAGGATCCTGGCTCTTTAGAAAGAATATATAAATATGTGAGAAAGTTCTGTGATTTCTTCCCTGAGTGAGAACTTTTCTACTAACTCAGGTAGTATCCTTTTCCATGACTTACTAAATAAATATGAAAGAATATTAATGTTCAAAGAATTAAACCATTAATTAATTATTCAGGGTCATGTAGCTAAATATGTATTCTGGAAAGAGGGAAAATAAAAAATATTGAGAAGGAAGACCAACTTTTTTCATGAAGTGATCCAACATTTTTCTTATCTTATGTTCACTATGATCTTTTCCTTCAGTGAATTCGTTTTCATTAAAGAACTCTTCACTTTTGCTCAACTATCTTATTCACTTTAATAGCCCTGGCACAATTCCTAAGATTCAGAATCTCATCTTTAGCTACTGATCGGACATTAGTTTCTGGCTACCTGTCTAGGAATTTCTATTTCAACATTTCCAGGCTATACTCTGTAAGGGTCCAAGAAAGGTCAGACAAGCGCAATTGAGATGTAAGTGGGCCAATGGTCTTTATCCCTGGATGTGCTAAAGAGTTGAGTACTTAGGGACTTCCTTCAGGGGTGGGACATCCCCCCATGGTGAGAACCTAGATCTTGCTCTGAAGTCTCTGTCAATTTCTGGATGTAGACTTCATCTTTGATTGGCTTGTGTCTGTGACCTCTTTGACTCTATTTAAGCTCCAGACAAGGAGCACCCTCCCCTTTTTTCCCTTTCCTCTTTCCTCTTTCCACTTGGAGCCTGGACTGGGAGGTCGATACTAAGGTATGTGCAGTAGGTCATTGGGTAGATGTGATTTACAGGAATAAGGTTTAAGATTGTTGCTCATTTAAACTCTCAGGTGCTCTGTTATGCTTCAACTACTTTTTATAAAATAGTAGCCAGAGGATTCTGAAGACCTCAAAATAGAGGTGAGATTGATGATATTATATTTACCAGATTTTCTCTGATAGGCCTAGGAATAAGGACAGATTAGCATTACTTAGGGAGAGGAAAATAAAACCCTAGTAATATTCAATATTTTTTCTCTCAAAAATATACCTCTATTTCTTGATTTTTCTGTTTCTAGCAATCATGCTGATCAATATCTTTTTTTTTTTTTTTAATTCTCTATCACTTAATAGCTATTTCTAATCAGTTGCTGTCTTGTTGAATGTAATTCAACATCTCTATCAATCCTTCCCTTTGTTTTAGTACTACCACTTATGTGGGCTATTGAAATGCTTCCTAAATGACCTTCCCATTATAACCTACCCCTTAAGATCCACCTTTCATGGTAATGTAAAAATAAGAAGAAAAGAAAATAAATGGGGTAATAAACATGTAAATCTCTACCATAAGGAAGTCAAGTAACTTCTTTCTTACCTTTCTAGGGAGGAAGTGTCCTTATTACTTAGGTGAACTTAAGCTTTCAGATGAAAGTTATATTCAAACTCTTTTCTGCATCAAAACCGAAGCTATTACACCTCTGCTTATAGACAAAATATGACATAGCATTGATATATAGATGAGCATATACATGGGCATAAACACATACCACCATCACCACCAACAACAAAGGAACAAACTTTCACACCCTTCACGGCTGACATGGAAATTTCTACAAGTCCCCTGTATTTATATCTGAAAAGAGAGCAGCAGCTGTTCAATGTTGTTTCTAAGAACTTCAGGCTCCCGACCAAAATAGTTTCTGAACTTTTGTGACTCTCATTCTAATACTCTCAATGTGGAGCAAGCAGATATCCTAGAATTAAAGGGGGTATTTTTAGCTTTGAAATGAATTGTACATTACTCTTCCTCCACTGCTGTGCTTTTACTCTACCATCCATAGGTAGGATGGGATGGGACGGAGATTAGTGGGCAGAAGCATTGTAAAATTGGGAGCTAGAATTAGGACCAAATTAAAAGACACTCAGCAGCACCACCCCCTTCTACCACCCATATGCAAAGTACTTAGCAAGCAAAACAATGATTTTAAAAAGAATGAACACATTTTCACTCAGTTAAAGGAGTATGCAAAATGTGTTTTTGAACTCCATGAAAAGATTTAAGAAAACATGATAGCACTTTTTTATTCTTTCATTGAGGCAGTGATGGTATAGTGGAAAGATCACTAAATCTGGAGTAAAAGGACTTCTATTTGTATAGCAGGTACTTAGTACCTAGAACATGTTGGGTTAGTCTTTTCCCTTTCTTGTAGTCAGTTTTCTCATTTGGAAAATGGGAAGTTAAAATAGATCACATGAATGTTCAAATTCTATAATCTTTGGGTGTACACTTTTTTCTATTCTTGAGAAGATTGTGTCTGCCACCTTTCAGGTAGGGTGGATCATTTCCAAATGGACTGACTATTACAGCATGTGAGCCAGAAAACATATATGCATATACTATATATGTAAATATATAAACATTTTATATATATATATAAAGATTAGACACATTTATATACATATATGTATAATATTATGCAAAAAATCTTGATTAAAAATACGCTATCTCATATAATTAAAAATCATAACATTTGTGACATTAGATGATTAAAGAACACAAGGATTCTAAGGTTAACAAGCTTCCCTATGGGTGTGTACAATCTTTTCTTGGATTAGTGTATGCCTATATAATTTGGTCTCTCTGATTCAAAGAGCATCATTAGTTTGACCTTTTATCACTCCATTCTGTACCAACTGGATAGTAGCAACTTATTCTTCTAGAATTTAATACTGATTCAAAGCTTGGACACCTTGGCTTTTTTTTTTTTTTTTTGAAGATTTTTATTTTTAAAACATGCAAGTAGTAATTTTTCAACAATGACCCTTGCAAAACCTTCCAATTCCCCTACCCCCCTTTCCCTCTTCCTACTCCTCTAAGAGACTGATGGACTAAAATAACTAATAGCAAACTGACCAACTTGGAGAAGTTGAGTTAAAAATAATTATTATATTACCTTTTTTTTCTGTGTATTTGACTTTAAAAGAAAAAGTCATTCCTTGTATATGGCAATTAACTTGTTATTCAAACATTGTTTTGTTCCAATTGAAATGGGTGAGGTAAGTGAAAGAGGTAAACAACTTACTACATGTGCCTCAAAGGTCAAAAAAGCTGTTTTTAAGACAGTGTAGTGATGCTCAATATAACTTGCCTGTGGAAATTGGTCTTAATAAACTGAGGAACGTCAGCAGAATAGCAGGTACACTGAATCCCAAAAATGTCAAGCAGGTGCTGGTGATGATATCAGGCATAAATATGAGATATTTTGTGGTCCAGTGACATAAACAAAAGGCTGTGGTCTTAACATATTCTGATGTCATTCAAACAACATCTGATGTGGTCAGTGCTGTTGGCCAGGAACTCTAAGGAGAGGCCAGTAAAGAGTGACTTGGCTTAGGGATTGTTTTGCAAGGGTGGGTGCAAGGAACACAGCTACCTCAAATTGCATAAAGTTTAGCTCTTGAAAAGAGTAATACAAGAGCATTATTTGGTACCATCACTCACTGTAGTTTGCCCAGATGTTCAAATCTCCAGATAATAATGCTGCTCTCTGTCCTGTTCCTCCTGATTTTGAAATTCATGTTTCCTATTCCTCAACCTCCCTTACAGGTTTAGTTATTTAACTACATCAGCCAATTCATAAGCACTTACTTAGCAACTATGTGCTAGATACATTATCCATTTAATTATCTAATTATCTATTGATTATGCAGAGATAAAAATGAAAAAAATTCTATCCTCAAAGATATTATATTCCATCATGCCACAAAACTCAGGATTTTTTTATCTATCACATTGCCTATGGAATGGATATCATCAGTGTACAATTCCCTCATTAAACATTTTTGGTAAATTTTAGGAAAGCCTAGCTTGATGTGAAATAGCACTGAGGTGGATGGTAGGGGACATTTAGTTATAAAAGACATAAAGTCATATATGAAAGATACATTGACTGGGAGTGCTGACAAATTTTACTTAGGTTATAATATAACTCTATCAGTTTTACAAGTGGAAGAGTCCTGAGAAATGTAATCCAACAACTTCATTTTATAAATGAGGAAACAGATCCAGAAAGGAGAAGCAAATTCCCTAAGAACATACAGATAATAAACAATAAAGTTGCCATTTAGATTAGCCCCAGTGTTCCTTATTGTTCTTGTTGCTTTCACATGTAGAGGTTCCTCTGGTTGTGACAGGCTGCTTAGAGATGAAAAAGCAAAGACTCAAATGACATTTTGGTTGGTGGGTGAGAAAAGTTTCACTCCCTTCTCCCTTTTGCTGTTGCTAAAAATTGAACTAAAGAAATGATTTTTAGATGTTTAGCCACTGATTCTCCAAGAATCCAACCTTTCTTCCCTTGCTCCCTAATGTCTTCTTAAAATTGAGGGACAGGTAATGGAAAAGTACTAAGATGGAGTATAATATGTAAAAGTGGGACAGAGTAGCCAACCCCCCTCATACTCCTCTACGAGACTGGGGGACTAGAATAATTAATATCAAATTGACCAACTTAGAGAAGTTGGGTTAAAAGTAAAAACCAACAAACCATGTATTTTTACCTTCTTCTCCATGGTCTTTTTCTTTGTTCTTGAAAATAAACAGGTGGGTCTCTGTGGCTACTTAAGATTTAACTCCCCTGTTTTTGTTTTGTTTTGTTTTCTTTTTATGTTAAAGTTTTTTTTCAAAACATATGCATGGATAATTTTCAACATTCACCTTTGTGAAACCTTGTGTTCCAAAATTTTTCCCTCCCTTTCCCCCCACTTCCTCCCCTAGATAACAAGTAATCCAATATATGTTAAATGTGCCATTTTTCTACACACATTTCCACAATTATCATGCTGCACAAGAAAAATCAGATCAAAAAGGAAAAAATGAGAAAGAAAACAAAATACAAGCAAACAATAACAAAAAGATTGAAAATAATAGATCGTGATCCATACTCAGTTCCCACAATCCTCTCTTTGGATACAAATGGCTATCTTCTTCATAAGACCATTGGAACTGGCCTGAATCATCTCATTGCTGAAAAGTCATGTCCAGAATTGATAACTGTATAATCTTGTTGTTGCCATGTAATATGATCTATTGATTCTGCTCACTTTTCCTAGCATCAGTTCATATATGTCTCTCCAGGCCTGTCTGAAATCACTCTGTTGATTGTTTCTTACAGAAAAATAATATTCCATAACATTCATATCTCATAACTTATTAAGCCATTCTCCAACTGATGGACATTCACTCTTTTTCCAGTTTCTTGCCACTACAAAGAGGGCTGCCACAAACATTTTTACACACATGGGTCCCTTTTCCTCCTTTATGGTCTCTTTGGGATATATATCCAGCAGAAACATTGCTGGATCAAAGGGTATGCACAATTTGATAGCCTTTTGGGAATAGTTCCAAATTGTTCTCCAGAATGATTTAATTAGGTCATAATTCCACCAACAATGTATCAGTGTCCCTGATTTCCCGCATTCCCTCCAAAATTTATTATCTTTTCCTGTTATCTTAGCCAATCTGAGAGGTGAATAGTGGTATCTCAGAGTTGTCTGAATTTTCATTTCCCCAGTCAATAGTGATTTAGACCACCATTTCATATGACGAGAAATAGTTTCAGTTTCTTCATCTGAAAATTTTCTGTTTATATCCTTTGACCACTTATAAGATTTAACTCTTTCATATACATTATTTATTTTAATAGGTTAGCAAACAAATTGAATAAATCAATATTTTTTCCTTTAGTAGTTTTCATGGCAGGTAGTGTTCTAGGTACCAGGAATTCAAAGGCCAAGTAATTACAATCATAATTCCTGATTTTTAAGCACTTACACTATATGGAAGAAAATACAAACCCAAGCCCACTAAGTACATAAAGGTGCACTAGTCAACAAGCAGTTTTTTTTTTTTAATTATTATTCTTTTTATTATAGCCTTTTTTTTTTACAAGATATATGCATGAGTAATTTTTCAGCATTGACAATTGCAAATTTTTTTGTTCCAATTTCCCCCCTTCTTCTCCCCAGATGGCAAATAGACCAATACATGTTAAATTAAAAAAAAAAGAAAATTTATAGTTTTTTTTGTTTGTTTGTTTTTTTGCTGAGGTACTTAGGATTAAGTGACTTGCCCAAGGTCACATGGCTAGAAGTATTAATTATCTGGGACCAGATTTGAACTCAAGTCCCTCTGACTTCAGGGCTGGTGTTCTATCCACTGTGCTACCTTGCTGCCCCTCAACAAGCATTTATTAAGAACCTGTGTTGAATGCTGGCGATAAAATAAAAGTTAAAAAACAATTCTGCATTCAAAGATCTTACAGAATTAGGTAGAAGAGAATATTCAGACACAGACAACTGTGTACAAGAAAAGATATACTCAACAAAATGGACATAATCTATTGAGGGAAGGCAATAGCATGAAGAAAGATTAGGGAAGCCATCTTTCAGAAAGTAAGGTTAGATGAAATTGGAAAGAAGACAATACCTGTGAAGTGGGTTGTGGTGCCTTTAAGAAATTGATTTATGATCCTTTCAATTGTGATCCTTTCAATCCTTTGATTGATTTGTGATTCCGATTACTCCCAACCCCTCCTGGCTTATGCATTATCAATTCAAGAAGCTAGGATCTTTGATTCACAAATCCTGGTCAAAAAGCACCTCTTTGAATTCCAATAGGAGATCCTGGCTTGTCCCAGCTCCCACCAGAACTGAGCCAAGTTGAGACTCCACCAACAGGCTCATTTAGCTAAATCTCTCCTAAAAGGAGCCAAAATAAAACCCTCTCTTTGCAGAGGGTCCAAACATGCCAGCACCATGCCTGGCACCCCAAGGACTCTGCCTACTAGAATACAGTTTCCAGTGCCCCTTCTCTTTACTCTTAACCTATTTCCTTAACTAGATTTTAACCTTATTTCCAATCTCCATAATAAATCTCTTTTAACTATTCTAGTTTTAAAGTAAATTCCTTTACAGGGGACTCTTGTGCCACCAGAAAGGGAATCCTCAGAAATCCCAACCCTTGTGCCGAATTCTGAGGGGTTGCAAGGGAGCTCCATTTGACTCCCTGTACTGCAAACCTGCCACTAGACCTCATTTAACTCCCTGACCACCAGAAACCCTATTTTCATTTGGGTACCCCAAATCTAAACCTCATCATCTGTGTCTGTGTATGTGTGTGCGTGACTGTATGTATCCATGTATATGTATGTGGGATGTGTGTGTGTGTTAGGTATATATAAAAAATAAATATAAAAATACAGGATAATATTTTGGGAAGAAATATTAATACTTGGCAGGATAACAGATCAAAAAAGACATTGTATATAAAGTCAAACTTGCCCTGAGCTTTGTTTTATTCATTCATTCATTCATTCATTTATTTATCGATTCCTCTTTTTATTTATTTAGTTTTATTAAAGCTTTTTTATTTACAAAACATATGCTTGGGTAATTTTTCAACATTGACCCTTGCAAATTGGCCTGAGTGTTGCAGGATTCAAAGCACAGTGGATAGAATTCTAGGACTGGAAGTAGGAAAATCTGCATTCAAATAAATTTCAAAGACATCTTAGCTAGGTGACCCTGTTTTCCTCAGTTTCCTCAACTATAAAATGAGTTAAAAAAAGTAAATGGCAAAGCACTTCAATGTTTTTGCCAAAACAACCCCAAATGAGTCACTTCCAGTCAGACAAGAATAAAACAACAACAAGGAAAACAACAATGAACAATAAACAGCTATAAAAAGATTCAGAGATTTTCAATACTGAGTTGAGGAGGGGTGCATTTCAGTCCTGGGGCACAAAGTAGGACAAAGCATGGGGATGTGTCATTTGGGAAGAAAACACTATAAAAGCCAGTTTGATTGCATTACAGTGTGTGTAAAAGGAAATAATTTCTAGAAAGGTAAAGAAGTCTGTAGTTCTTTGTGGAGAATAAAGATTTTACCTGGGGAATCTGGCTATCATTATAACCAACAATTGGCAGAGGACATTAGAGCAGGGACCCTTTTGTATAATATATTAATGGCTATATAACAATGGTGTTGTTGAGGAATATTTTATATGAAATGTGTCTTTATGTAAAACTTAATAACTTCTATGACTGTATAACTTAGTTGGTTGAATTTTTAAAAAGATTAATAGTGACACATTCAAGGGGGTGGGATTTGTACCCTTTTCCACCTACTTTGAAAACTCCTTACTACTGATCCATAGAGAACCTACTTGCAAATAATAGACCAAGACAAAAGCATTTTCCCTTTATCCTAAGAACGCCTGTATGTGACATCCACTGATATTAAATATCAAATGATAATAAATCCAAATTCCTTAAAAGTTTACTCTAATGTCAAATGATTTATTTTATTTGTATAACATTTTGAAAAGTATTGGGTAAATCTTTTTAATTACATGGGGAATTATATTTGTTATAACACAATTATGCAAGAATTAGTTCAATATGGTACCTGTTTGTAGCATGAAATAAGACAGGCCCAGATCTTATTGCACTCCATCAAATATGAGTTCATCAGAATTTAAGGAGATTGTGACAGTCTTCCATGCTTACATCTGCCTATCCCTCTCCACTCCTTTCCTTTTTTAGATTCATTATTTACATCAAGTAGGAAGAAAACTTTATCAGCATCAGGCCTGAGAACAAAATTGGTCATGTCTCAGTGATTTTGTTCCTGCCAAATCATCTGGATGTCAGAGTCCACTGAAGTTTTTTTTTTTTTCATTTGGCTGCAAATTCCATCCTTTTGGCCAAAAATCTGTACTTCTACGATAGCACAAAGTAAAGATTTTGGAAGGACAGGCAGTTCAGAGAGAGTAGGTAATTATACCAAGAAAACTAAATTCAAAGGGGGAAAAGTTCCTGTGATCAAAGAAATAAAATTAAGGAAAATGTAACCAGCTCCTAAGTTAGAAGTAGATAGATATGGGTAAGTCACATTTCTTCTTACTTTCCTCATCTGTGAAAAGAGGAAGATTGACTGGATGCACTTTAAAATGTTTTCCAGCTTTAACATCCTGTTATTTGATGATATTGCTAGGGATAGTACCGTTATTTCTGCTGGGTTAGTGTAATGATGATTTTATTGCTTTTCTTTTATTGTACCCAAATACCATGCAATCAAGTCTGATTATAGAAATATTAAATTTTGGGGAACCTGTAATGACTGTGGACTACTAGGTGATGGCCATAAAAGAGAACAATAATACTATGGAAACAGGAATTATCAATGTGCAAAGACTCATTATTTTTTCCTACCAGTCTAATCTATTTTCAGATTTCTTCTTTGCTATTGGGCATATCATTTTCCTTCCAGTCACCCAGGTGACTAAAAGGCATCATCTTTGGCATCATCTTTGACTATTTTCTGTCCCTCAATCCTCATATAGAATTTGCCTATTTTTATTAACTTTATACACACCGTATGTCTCATATCAGTCCCTCCTTTCTACTCACACAACTTTAAACTTTCGATAGGTATACAACTCTTCCAGACTACAGCATTGGTCTTTTAACTGGCCCTACTGACTTCATATTCTTCCCCTCTCCAGTCCATTCTCCGCGTATCTATCGAAGTGATTGGTTTTTCCCTCTATATCAATGACAATGTCAGAAGCTCATTCTTTCCCTCCAGCTACCATTCTTACAAAAAACAAGATATAATTGATTTTGCCTATTCACATTAAGGCTATATATATATATATATATATATATATATATATATATATATATATATATATATATATATATATATATAACTGAATAAAAAACCAAGTATAGCATTGCTGGAAGGAAATGATCTTCCATACTCAAAGTTAAAGGAAACTAAAAATCTGAGTTCAGTATTCTTCACATAGATTTTAAACTAGAGTTTCATCTAGGAAAGAAGGCTCCAACAAGAAAAGGCTAAAGATATCTAGTATAGTATATCTCTAGTATATAAGAAAAACAATAAGAGAGAGGCTCAAAGCTAGAGAAAGAAATGATAGAAAGTGTATCATATCCTACCCCTGTCATCATCAAGTAAAAGGTAAAAGACAAAAATGTCCAACTGATGCATTGTTGGTGGAGTTGTGAATGGATCCAATCATTCTGGAGAGCAATTTGGAACTAAGCTCAAAAAGTTATCAATCTGTGCATACTCTTTTATCCTGCAGTGTTACTACTGGGCTCATATTGCAAAGAGATCTTAAAGGAGGGAAAGGGACCTGTATATGCAAAAATGTTTGTGGCAGCCCTTTTTGTAGTAACTAACTAGAAAATGGAAATTGAATGGGTGCCCATCAATTGGAGAATGGCTGAGTAAATTGTGGTATATGAATGTTATGGAATATTATTGTTCTGTAAGAAACAATCAGTAGAATGAATACAAAGAGGCTTGGAGAGATTTACATGAACTGATGCTAAGTGAGATGAGCAGAACCAGGAGATCATTATACACTTCAACAACAAAATCAATTCTGATGGAAGTAGCTCTCTTCAACAATGAAAGTATCCAAATCAGTTCCAATTGATCAGTAATGAACAGAACCAGCTACACCCAGTGAAAAAACACTGGGAAATGAGTGTGGACCAAAACATAGCATTTACACTCTTTCTATTATTGTCTGCTTGAATTTTTGTTTTCCTCCCAGGTTATTTTTAATCTTCTTTCTAAATCCGATTTTTCTTGTGCAACAAGATAATTGCATAAATATGTATACATATGTTGTATTTAACATGTACTTTAACATATTTAACATTATGGGACTACCTGCCATCTAGGGCAGGGGGTGGAGAGGAGGGGAAAAGTTGGAACAGAAGTTTTTTCGAGGGTCAATGTTAAAAAATTACCCATGCATATGTTTTGTCAATAAAAACCTATAAATAAATTTTAAAAAGACAAAAATGTCCATTTAAAAAAGACTAGGTAAAAGTCTAACTCTCCAGTTAATGAATCTTCAAGTACATTCATAAAAACAAAAGGAAAATGAATAAAGTTTAAAAAAAAAATTCTATAACAGAAATCAACTTTAATTTCTGGGACCTATATCACCCAGTATTTACATTCTTGTTATACAGTTACCAACTTTGGTTTTGCATTTTAATTATTTTTCCATTTCTCATACATCATTAATTTTATGAGACCAGGGATTCTATTTTATTTGGTTTTTCAGGAAAATTCACTTGAAGAGAAGAGACTCCAGGACACAAAATCCTATTGTGGGAGAAACGGTGATTATAGGATACTAAATCCTGTGGTCAAAGAAATCATAGGCTGCTACTATGTAGAATAGGGGGGATATTGGAAGATAGGGCCAGATCAGATCAGGGAGGAATTAATTTATGACTTAGTAGCAATTGATAGAATAAGAAAGAAGTATGCTCTTAGATAGTTTCCTATTAAAACACATATTATTACTAATTTGTTGCTAATTTGAGTAAATGGGGGGAAAATACTAATTATCCCTCCCTAGTAATATCTTTTATCTCCCTTTGTCCCAGATCCAATCTAGCACTTACCAACATAAAAGCTTTATCCATTTATATATCAAGTTATTTTTAAAAATTCTAAATTTTTTGAAAAACTCAAAGGAAAGTCCAAATTCAATCATCTGAGAAATGTTCATTAGCATTTTTTAAGTGAATGGTATTTTGGAAGCTAGTCAATGAAAATTTAACAACACCTTTTCCTTGAGATAATTGACAACATTTTGGGATGTTTGCAACATCATGTTTTAAAATCATATTAAAGGCACAGCTTTCAAAGGGTATCATCCATTATATCTGCTGTTCCTCTGAAACTGTGCATTCTATAAAATACTAAATCGTGTGCCAACTTTAAAACAAATAGACGACTTTAAATATTCAGTCCTGTGCCAACTTTAAAATACTTGAACCACCCACAGTGGACAGTTGTTAGGTGTGGTAGTCCACTACAGAAATCAGATTTTTCTTTTTCCTTCCTTTTTTTGAGTCTATAATATTTTTATTTTATTAATTTGTCAATATACTTCCTTTACTCTGATAATGATCCTTCCACTTTTCTAATATCCTAGTTGTGACCTTGTTGTAGGACCTTATATATCTGCAATCTCCTTGAAGAAACTTCTAGTTTCTGGCTAATTGATGACTACTCAAAAGTGGCATTAGAAGTGTAATATTAATGAGATGTGCCTGATCCAACTCCCATCTCTCCCATAAAACACCTGGCTTTCATCCACATTCATGAGTCACATCATTTCATTTACATTGCACTAACCTATGAGGGAAAGACGGGAATCTTTCATTATCCAAGTTTGGAGGATTTCTCTCACATTATTATCCCTTATTTTTCCTGCCACCTTAAGATGATCTTACTTCTATATCAGACCTTGCTGCAAATATATCATGTTTCTGGATATACAGTTTTATCCTTATCTTTTAGGTGAAAGTAATTCTTTGTGTCCTCACCTCTGCCACACATTCCATCCCTTACCTCTGGTTTCTAAAAATTAATACACCTATAGCAAATCAATTATTTTTGGCATTGTTGATTGATTTGCTACTTTTAAGGAAATCCATAAATCATAAGAAGTCAGCTTCCACTGACAGAGGAGTAGAATCTGGACCTAAAAATGTGGTGAATTATGTTAAGAAGAGATTGGCCCTTTTTTCAAATCTCAAAAGTATCCATGAGCTCATTAATTGAGATCTTTCCAAAAATACATATAGCCACCCATTCATTCTATCCTTTCAAGTGCTATTCTTGTCAATGTTCTTCAATAAATTCACTACATGGGGGTCTATTCAAATTGTTAAAGTTCTTCTTCACTTTCTCTTGTTAGAATACTAGTAAAAACTTTCAGCTCTCTGTCATGATCCACCCTTGCCATGAAACTATCTCATTTCTTCTTCCTATCAAATATTTCCTATTTTCATACTTCTTTCTTATTATTATTCAGTCCCCTTCTATGGGTATATGCTATAGGCTGTTCACACCTATCATATGCCCTTCCATTTCCTTCTGTGTAATATGCATTTTTAATTTTTCAGAGATGGTTGGGCAATACACTTTGGAAAAAGTCAGGAATTTCCTTGTGGATGATTTGGAATGCAGTGCACCTTGAAGACAAACTTATGGGAAATTATTCACAAGTATCCCAACAGTTTGTGTAACACTGAATCTTGCATAAAATCATGATCCTTTCCCTGTTTCTATATTTTTTGAAATAATAGAACAGACAAGCTCTTGTTAGTTTCCCAGGAATTGTGGGGATAATATGTGCTGAGAAAGTTGGAAACAGGTGAAGCAGCCTATTTTCTCACTAACTTAAATGACTGCCCAGAACTACTTATATAAAGCAGATATGGAATGCTAGATTGCTGCACCTTAGACTAAGATATGTTTTCATTTCAGTCTGAGTTAGATTGAAATCATTTTTGATTGGAAAAGAAATGGAATTTGCAAATCACTTTCTTTTTTTGGATAATGCAGGTTTGTAGAACTTTCAGACCTTTTTCTTTGTAGAAAAACAGTTGTCTTCATTCAAATGTAGTATTGTGGCATCTACCCACCAGGTTAGCTTTCTATCTAGTTAAGTGGGGGGTTTTAATTAAAGAACATAAAATTTAAATGGTTTGGAAAATGTCAACATGGGTTCCTATTTTGAGCCCAACACAGATGATAGAACAAGAGGGTATAAATGAAAATTAAAGAAAAACAAATTCAGAACAGATGTCGGGAAGTGTGTGTGAATGTGTGTGTGTGTATGTGTGTGTGTGTGCGTATGTATGTGTGTGTATTTTCCATGCAGAGAATCATAAACGTGTGGAAAAGCTTCCTAGGCAAGATAGTTAAGGCTAAAACACACAGGTCATTAAGGAAATAATTATATGGAATCATAGTATAGATTGAAAATGGAAGGATATGTAATGAACCAAATGGCCTCCTTCCCTTTACAACTTATTTATTTATTTATTTTTATTCTTAGCAGGAACAAAAGTTTTAGGTAGACCTTCTGGCTTCTTAGACATCTACCTTTTACAAAAAACTTTATGCAGATTTTTTGATATCTGCAATATATAAGAAATGAAAATTTGCATGATTATTGATTATCATCATAGATGCTTTTATATTGGAGATTTCTACTCAAGCTCAATAAAATCCAAATAAAACTGCCTTTGGAATGAGAGAATAATGATTTCTAAGAAAATGCAACAGTAATACAATAGTATACTCACCTTTGTCTTGTTTATCACAAGTTTTGGCTCATAACAGCCCTATGAAGTAGATAATTATAATTCATCTTTCTAAAGCCCATTAATGTCTATTCAGAATTGTCCCCTCAAAAATCTCAGGTGGTGGTATTACTTTTTGTAATGAGGAAACTGAGGCTTTCTATCTTCAGATTTTTAAGTTTTAACTACACAGAACAAGATCTCCCTCCCTGAATAATGATCATTTCTGCTCTCATGATGCTAATTCAAGGCTTGGATACCACTTCCTCCAATCTCCTCTCCCCTTTGACTGCAGGACTAGAGGGTAGAAGTACCAAATTCTTCCCAATGTCTTCCTTTACAATAAGAGGGCAAAAATAGACTCAGCTCATTCCACTTTCCTTCTGACATTCTGCATGGCCAACTCTACAGAACAAGACATCCCTCCCACTAATATGGTTAACTCATTCATTTATCCCCAATCATTTTCCTATTGTATACAGTCTTTCTCCGTTAGATTGTAATATCCTTGAGGACAAGGACTATATTGATTTTTCTTATTTGTGTTCTTAGTGCTTAGCACAGTGCCAAGAACATTGAATGTGCTTAATAAATGTTTTATTGAATTGAATAATTGACACCCAGACAAGTTGATGTAATTTTATTACATTCATTTGGTTGGTATATAGTCAAGGTCAGATTGGGATTCAGGACTTCAGGATCAAAGCACAATGGTCTTATTTTTAATCAAATCTGCCTCTCAAGATGTATATAGAATAAATGATTATTCGGAATGAGTGATTGAAATAAGATCAGCTAAAGATTAAGGGCTGTGATTATTACATTACTTATTGTGTTGATTGATACTTCAATACTTCAATGGATATGAGATTTCTGGAACAGGTGCTCCCTTCATTGGGATACAAATTGCAACGCATTCTCCTGATCATGTTTAGTACTTATTGGGCATATCTTTTCAAAAAAATTCTATAAAAGGCTCGCCTTTCCCCAGTAGTCCCCAGTGCATCCTTTTGTTCTTTTAATAGCTTTTAGAAGACTGGTAGTTCATTGAATATAGGCATATCTTTGCTTTTTTGTGCTTCACTTTATTATGTTTCTCAGATATGCATTTTTTAAAAATTGAAGGTTTGGGGCAACCTTGTTGAATAAATCTATCAGAACTATTTTTCAATAGGACGTCTGTATCATATTTTGGTAACTATCATAATACTGTGAAGTTTTTTCATTATTATTATATCTGTTATGGTAATTTGTGATCATTGATCTTTGATATTATATTTTAATTGTTGTGGGGTGTCACAGATGGCACCCATATAAGACAGCAAGCTTAATGGATAAATATTGCATGTGTTCTGACTGCCCCACCTACTGGCCATTTCCCATCTTTCTTCTCTTCAGATCTCCCAAATCTCTGAGACACAATAAAAATAAAATTAGGTCAATTGATAGCCTCACAATGTCAATTAAGTGTTCAAGTGAAAGGAAGAATTATTGAAGGGGTGCACATCATTGTTTTCTTATTTGAATAATTTGCCACAGTCACTCCAATCTTTAGCAACCATCAGCCTAATTAATCTGTAGCCATCAATATCAAAGCAAGATCTCCCCCAGCAAATAAATAAATAAATAGATAAAAGTATGAATTTGGAAGACTCAGATGGTAGTCTTTATATTTTTAGCAACAAGATAATTTTAAATTAAGGTGTGTACATTGTTTTTTAAAAAGGCAATATTATTGTACACTTTATAGATTACAGTATAGTATAAACATAACTTTTAAATGTACCAGGAAACTGAAAAATTCAAATGATTTGCTTTACTGTGATATTCCCTCTATTATGGTGGTCTAGAACCAAACCCCTAATATGTCCAGAGATATGACTGTATATATTGTTTTTACTTCTCATGATAACATAGGAGTCAAGTCTAATCTGCTTTGTGAGTTGGAACATTCATATTCAAAAATCAATAATCACTTTGTTGTTTTTAAATTGTTTCAGTCACAACCTACTCTTCATAACCATGTTCAGGGTTTTCTTGGCAAAGAAACTAGAGTACTTTGCCATTTCTCTTTCCAGATCATTTTACAGATAAGGAAACTGAAGCAAACTGTGTAAAGTGGGGTTTATACTGTGTAAAGTGCCGGGGGTTACATAACTAGTAAGTGTCTGAGGCTAGGTTTGATCTCAGGTTTTCCTGACTCTAGTCTTGGTACCTTATCACCACTCAACTACCCAGTAATATTCAGTATGTGTTTTAATGAAGTTATTTCTATAGTATTTTATATAACTGGAATGCATTTGTGGGAATTATGTAAGGAAAGATATAAAGGCATAACAAATTAAATGTATTTTAAAAATCAACAAAGGACAAAATAGGATTATATATTTTATCTTTGACCCAGCTTTCAGTTCCTCTCTTTAATTAGAAAGTAAGCTTTTTGAAGTTAGAAGTAATTTTATTTCTGCCTTTGTATCCCCAGTGATTATTATAGTTCCTATGACAAATGAAAAGCTTAAGAAAGTTTGTTGATTGATTCCCTGTTTTATCATCCCTGTTTTATTATGTTGTTTTAGAGTTACTAATAACTGTGGGCTATTAGTGAGAGTAGACTTGGGAAAATGGATTACTTGTCAAAGTGCATTTAATATCCAAAGACATAAAAGTATGATTTCATAATGAAAAATGAAAAATTATGTGTTGAAATCTTGTGAAACCAATACCAAATTATGTAAAACAAAGAAAAAAGAGAGCATGTTATATATAAAAAATGTTTCCATGCTGTAAAAATTAAAATTTATTTGTTGTATATCAATTTTTTTACTTTTCACAAGTAATTCATGTACTACTTTAAGGTCTTAGAAATGAATATTTTATTTTTGCTAAGAAGGATATAACTTATGAAATAGTAATTTGGGGGGAAATAAAGAAATATCTCAATAGTTATATAATATGTAAAGCAAATTGTGAAAAATAATGAATTGTCTATTAATTATAACTGTTACTAGCCTTATAGGCCTTGGGGCTTAGCAAACTCTTACTTTGCTTAGAAATTCTCTGATATAAACTCACATGCTTACAGTCAGGCTCTTAATCCTAAAAAAGTCTATGGATATTCACTATTTGGTTAATAAAGTTGTCTATTGTCAACTGGAATGCTAGAAGAACAGAAAGGAAGAAGCTGAGCATTTTGAATCCTTGGTCTTGAATAAGAGTAAAAGTGAAAGAGAGGTGAAGGATAGAGGAAATTTCTGTACAAACAATTATTATGATTTCAGAACACAAATGAAGCTCAAGGAAAAGATGAGATAAACATTTTCATGTATGACTAATGTTTACATTTACTTTGACTCTAACCATTTGTTAAAAAAAAAAAGTTTTCCTTTTCCTTTTTTTTTTTTTTTCCTTTTCAATCTGAAAGGGATAAGGAAGGTAAGTAGTAAATCAATTAAAAAAAACATTTATTGAGCACTGTGCTCAGGACAGTCACAACTACTGGGGATAAAATAAGAAAAGATGATAGTTCTTAGAATTAAAAAACCTTAAAAGAGAAGAAGACAACACAGAAAAAAGAAGCTAAAAGCTGAGAATATTAATAATGAGGTACTATATCAGGAATGGTGTAAAATGGTGTTTCCTGAAATCAAAGCCAAGCAGAGGTAGTCATCAGAAAATGGAGTTATCTGAATAGTTTTGAACCCACTATTAAGGAAACTTAATGGACTTTAATAGTCTGCCAATCATGGGGAGAATCATATCCATAGATATACTTTCCAAAGGAGAAAAGAAAAGAGATTAAATCATTTATTTTTTTTCTTAATTTCAGAAGGCAATAAAGGAGAATTCAAAAAGAAAACAAAAACCATAGAAATGCAAATAAGTTTTGCAGTTTTATGTATAATGTGCTTTTTTTGTACACTTGTTTTAGCTCTACGTCATAGTTTATTTTATTTGGTGTTTGTTAATTTTGCAATAAAATAAAGACAAACATTTTTAAAATAATGCATAATGAAAATATCTTCGAGTGCTACATATATATGTTTATGCTAGTTCACAAGATGATCTAAATTATTTGCATCTTGAACCACACTCTAGGTTCTTAGTTTTTTGTTGTTTTTTTTTTTTTGGGGGGGGGAACAGGAGGGTGATATTGTAACTATCATCTTTGTCTATATTTATTTTAAAAATAAGTTTTCTTTTTTATGAGCCAGTTTTTAACTTTAGTCTCACTTGTTAAAAAGGAGATTCAATGTTTTCTGACTGAGATAATACAAAATTCTTTTACGTTTCTTTTTGTGGTGATATTTTGCATTGTCCAAAGTTATATTTATATTCTGTTATAGTTTGCATACAGTTTTCTTGAACACGCTTCTATAAATAGGTGAATTATTAGTTCCATTTATTTGGATTTACCAAGCCTACATGTAGTACCTACTATAAACTAGGATATATGACAGAAACAAATCAGTTCTTCCTTTCAAGAGGGATATGTTCTTTTGGGGGGATGCAACATATATGGAGTTAAGAATTATACATCATAATTGGAAGAGAGCTGTTGGAATGATCAGAGAAGGATTTAAAGAGGTAAGAGTCTTTAGCTAAACCTTGCAGGAAGAAAATGTATTGTTCAGGGCAAGAATAAAGAGAATGTATATTGCTATTATTGGAGAGAATTTTCAAGAGGCTATGTAGAAGAGTTATCACAAATTTATCATTTCAAATATGGACCAATGACCTTAATATACACATATTACTGTCCATTGCTTAAATTTAATGATAATCAATTTAGTTCTACTAATTAAAATAGTATAATAATTATGATGGATTCCATTTTTACACTTTTATTTATAATTTTATTGCTTATAATATTACTATTTCCATTTTATAATGACATTGTTATCTTCAGAAAATTCTGATTACTTTCTTGAAGAGGCATGATTTTTTACACATTTATTTTCATTTAGAAGTTAAGCTTCTTGAAGACAAGGACTGTTTAGCTTTTGCCATTTTTATTCAATGTATTGTCCACATACTAATTGTTTATTACTTGTTTATTGACTGATTTATATGCTTGTATAAAGTTTTTAATTATTCTATAGGCACAACATTTTAAAAAGATGTAAAAGTTCCAGTTGTTCTTTCTCAAGATTCAATTCTAAACTCATTTCCCCAAAACCCATTAAAGTAAATAGAATTAGCCTGTCATCTAGGGGAGGGAGTAGAGGAAGGGAGGAAGTAATTTGGAAAAAATGATTACAAGGAATAATGTTATACAAAAATTACTCATGCATATATACTGTCAAAAATTTTGTAATAAAGTGACTATGTTTAAAAAAAAAAGAAAAACTGAGAAGGAAAAAAAAGTAAATAGAATTAAATGAGTTCATAAGAGATAGTAAAAAAAAGGGGGGGAGAGAACTCATATGTGAAAATAATATAGCATCTCTTTCTATAATGCCAAAGAAATGGAAATTGAGTGAATGACCCATCAGTTAGGGAATGACTGAATAAGTTAAGACATTTGAAGATAATAGAATATTATTGTTCTGTAGGAAATTATGACCAAGATAATTTCTGAAAAGACTGGAAAGAACTACATGAACTGATGCTGAGTGAAATGAGCAGAACCTGGAGAACAGAGTATACAGTAATGACAAAATTGTATGTTGATGACTTGTGATGGACTTAGCTTTTCTCAACAATTCCAAATAGATTCAAGGCAATTCCAAAAGATTTGGGATGGAAAATGCCATCTGCATCAAGACTGAGAATTATGGAAAATGAATATGGATTGAAGAATAGCACTTTCACCTTTTTGTTTGTTTTCTTGTGTTTTTCCCTTTTTGTTCTCATTTTTCTAGAACAACATGTCAAATATGGAAATACATTTAAAAGGATTCCACATATTTAATTTTTTATCAGATTTCTTGCTCTTTTGGGGAGAGGAGAGCTAAAAGAGGGAGGGAGGGCAATTTAGAACAAAGTTTACAAAAATAAATATTGAAAACTATTTAATATGTATTTGGAAAGTAAAATACTATTAAATATATTCTGTGAACTAATTTCAAATTCAGTGGTCTATGTTGTCAATCATTAATTCATTCACAAAACATTTATTATTATAGATTGACTGTGGGAGATATGAAATTTAGATTAGACATAGTACTTGCTTTCCCCCATCTTACAAAACAGGGAAGAAAGAATAAAGTAACTATTTAAAACACTAATAGATTATACACATTAGACATAAAGTATATTAAATAATCAATAGTGAAAAACATTAATAGATATTTAAATGCATTTGAAGAATTTTAACTTTACAAAGAATATATAGCTTACATCCTATTGTAGAGTAAAAACTTAGATTTCCATGTATAGTTCCCACAATGAGAATATGACTACTTCATACTCATGTGTCATTTGTAACCAAAGATATATGTTGAATATGTTCTGTATTCATAAACAAAAAGAAGGTAACTCTAAAATATATCACTCTATTCTAGAAGTTAGAAATCCTGAAATAAAGTCAGAGGTCTGCCTCTTACTATCTGAGAGTCCCAATATATGTTTTTAAGCCATGACTCCTCCTCCTTTGTAAAATGACAGATTAGACCAAACATTCATTAAGGTCCCTATTTGTAAACTTCTATGATTATATTTGCATGAATTTACTTACTTGGTTTGATTTGCCACTGGCACTGAGAT